>NC_056747.1:433205730-433505730 GCF_019279795.1 Protopterus annectens | reverse complement strand
CACCATACCTCAAGAAAAGTGAATATTCTGAGAAATGGAATCTCGGACTTGGTATATTTAAGTTCAATCTTTCCGCCATTCAGTCTCCATATTTCAAGACTCACTCTAACAAGTCCCGACTTTTCCAATGGTTACCCCTCCATATCTCTCATGGATAGGGGAAACATGTAAATGTCCCAGCATGTCCTTGTTTAGCACATTTCTGGGTTATTTGTGTACAAAATATAAGGGCTGAAATCTAAATGGGAATGTACGGCTAAGATTCTTATGATCCTCAGAGATCAATAGCCAAATTAATACTTCTGAACTTATGATTGTAAAGCATACCTCTCAACTGTCCAGATTTTCGCAGAATGTCCATATTTTTGCCTCATATTTTTGGCCTGTTTCTCATAAAATTGTGGTTTACTGGCAAATCATTGAGGACTGAAGTCAGAAAATAATGGCAGACAATTGATTTTCAGACTTCATAGCCTTCAGAAAAGTCATGTTAATGCAAGACCTGTCAGTCCATCACCTTTCTAAGTTTGTAACAGCAATATTTAAAAATTGTCCCTATTTTAGACCTTTATTCCCCATTATTTGTGGCTTTGTCCAGATTTCTTGCTGTAAGAGGTTGAGAGGTATGTTGTAAAACCAACAAATCAGATCAACTGTGTTTCAATCAGGACTGCAAACTAAGAAGTAAGAACTACAGGATAAAAAAAGAGAAAAGAGAAAAAAAGATCAAATTAAAAAAATGTAACAGTCTTATTAAGGGAGCTGAAAGTGAATTACAGAAAGGAGTAGGGAATATGAAACTAGACAGAACAGACAGAATGGTGTTAGATATGCAGAGTTAATGACATACCCGTCTAGGTTATATGACGGGAACTAAATATTAAAATATCAACCAGAATCACAAAAAAGAGTGGGGCATTTCTTTAACACAGCAAAGAGATTAAAAGTCAGGAAAAATGGTAAGGTGGGGTTTGTATTGATGCTGTTTAGTATACTGCTGTTAAATCCTGAGCAGAAAGCAGCTCCTGTAAATCCTGAGCAGAAAGCAGCTCCCCTAAGAACAAGTCGAAGGGTGCTTCATATAGCCAGACAGAGTTTAATAAAAATCCTTTCACCATAACATATTTTATTGCGGGGTCTAGTAATTATAATCTTCTATTTTTGTGGAGCTCAGAAAGAACTGTGGGTATATAATTAGCAGCATGAAAGTTAAAGGTAGTAGTAACATAACTGAGCTTGTGGATGAAATAAGGTAACAGGAAGATCACAGTCTCTGTAACTGAAAGCTTATTCATCTACTTCTCAGTGTAATATACACTGTTACTCAAATAGGATGTTCAGACTCAAAAACCTGTAGCTATAACATATTAAGGTTCAATAAAAATATTTAAAAAAATGAAATATGAAGATCTAACCAAGGAAAGACAAAGAAGCTCATAATATAGCTTAGGGAGGAGGGCATCCATTACAGATGTCCTGTCAAAATACATTTCTAATTTTATACAGCCCTTTGCAAAAGAAATTATGACCACCCTCTTCTGTCCTTGTGGCATGCCTCTATACATCTTCCAAAATTATGACAATTCCAAAATCTGACAGAACTATGTCACTAGCATCCCTTAAAAATAATCCTTATACTAAAGTTTTCTTTCCTATAATACCAGGTTGCTGTCTTTGTCTGCTTTGTCATATCTCAGAACGAGATATTAATCAATACTGTTATTCCTTAAGCACTTCTAATTTCACTCCAGTAAATATAAGGATAAAAAATGGTTCCATTTGTTGTTGAGACCTTCACCTTGTGTTTAAGTTCAGTTTCCAAAAGAGGTCTACACATTCTGTGTTCCCTTTTATAATGGATTTGAGCAAATCTCAACAACATACTTGAATATAAAGGTCCCTAATGACTGTGGTTCTCGCCTTTCCCATTGCCTGTTTTTTTAAATCTTTCTCAAAAATATATTGCGATCTTCCATAGCTGTCTCTGCCTGGTTGCATACCTTTGCAAAACACCATAGATCTCCAGACATAGGACCTGTATCTCTTTGAAAGCTTCCTTCTCCTGCTTGCTTTAGTTCTGTCAACAGTGCACCATCCTGAGCAGACAAGGTCATTTAGTGCCCATTTCCTGTCTATACATACTAAATAAATAGCATAATACCTTTCTTGCTGTATACTATACCCAGATGTGTTGTTAAAGCTACAAAGTGATATTGCAGTAAACATACAGCATATAACCAAATAACTTTGCTATAAACTCTCTGTCTTTCTCTTTGCACTACAAATTTGTCTGGAAAATTCAGACTCTAAACCCTGGTACAGTCTTATCTCATGTAGTTTGCACAAGCTAAGGATGGATTAATTTCATAGCTCTTCACTATTTTTCTAGACATCAGATTAATTAAAATTTATAAGCCACTAATCTTCAAGTCATTTGTAGGAAAATGTCAAGAAAGATATGTACGTGAAGATATCAGGGAGTTTATAAATGAAGCAAATCCAAACGGCATAAGACAATAAACACTGAAAAGAGCCTTTTCTGCCATGACAGGTTTTCTTAATAGTTGTTTCTTAGGTTAATGATGGCAGTTTTACAGAAGTTCTGTTTAAGAAATGCTTACAGTGTGGTGACTCACCTTATAATAACTAAAAAGCTAAACAAGACTAGACTAGCACTAGTTTGTCGACTAATTATTGCATAGAAAACAAGCAGCAACTGTGAAATGTGAAAGGGTTTATATCATAGAGCTATATAACACTATGCTAGTAGCAAGGCCCAGGATAGTCACTGTATCACATGTTATGTTAAAACAAGTAACATATCAATGATAGATGGAACTATAATAGTTAACTGTTTATTTTTCATTCTTCGGCAGCTTAGTAATTCTACTGAAATAAGCGCCTTTTTGATGGAGTCACCCATTGAGACAGGTATAAAATAAACAGAGTTAGAAAGTTTGAACACATTTAACATTTACAAGTGTCGGAAATAATAAATAGCATAATAAATTAATAAAAGTTTATTAAAAAAACACACACACACACATTTCACAAATATACCACATAATCACAAACTGTAAAAGTTCAGTTATTGAAGACATCAGATTGGCCAAGTGTAGAGCAATACATTGCCATTTAGCACACTTTTTGGGAAGTCACTAAAAGTTACACACAGAGACTATCATCTCTAACATATCTACAAACCTTAAGTGTGTACCATACCACTGATTGACAATTTTAATCCACAGAGCCCAGATACGGATTAAACCTTGTAATGTATTACAAGCCCACCATACTTCCACCAATTCTTTATATGCCCATGTCGTCCCTTTTCAGTTCCTCTTCTTCTGTCTTGAATTTCTAAATAAAATGTTGTTCTTCCCATTCACTTGACTATATCCCTAAATATAATACCAGGTTTCCGCTCTTTACCCGGCCCTTTTCACAGTATCCGCTATTTCAATGAAAACTCTTTTCCCTCTCTATCTTCCCTCTATCTTGGTGGCTCATTTAACTGTCAATGCAATCAGCAAATATCATTCATTGTATTTTGTCAATATCCCATTTTTTCTTAAATGATTTAAACCATTCAAACGAGTTTTCCCCTTCCAATTATTCTTCCCCAAATGCCTAATAATCTAATTCCATTACCTTATTAGCCATTTTTCCAAAAATAGACTATTTAAATTTAGCATTATCACAATAATGTTCCATCTGTCAATTCTTACACAACATGTTAACGACCAAGGTGTATTCCTTTATGCCCACTCTCCTGCTCTCTTCGCTTTACGCATATCGAGCCAAGAAACTTTAGACGTCGTCGTTCATCAGATAAATTTGTTCAAGCCTTTTGTAATGAATGAAATTCTCTTAGTAAATGTTACATAAAATTTAAAATCTTTGGCACTCCCATCATATTGACTATATAAATCTTGCTGACACTTTGCTACTTTATTCCATTTGTCTCATCCCCAACCATATCTGTTCACAGATACTTATCCTTTTGCCCCCCCATTGCCACTATCTTTACCCCATTATCTGTCTTGTATTCACTTATACCGGCTTATCTAAACTATTACTTAAACTATGATGCTCACTAAGCTTTCAAACTTCCTGAAGAATTACTCCAAAATCAATACCCATATCCTCACCCACATGTGTCCCCCTCTCCCAAGCTACTAATTATTCTCATTGCCAGCACCTCAATCATCACCAGGAAGATCTGGAGTAAAAATGGTACCCCTGCCTGTTCAACCCCTATACCTTTGACAGTCAGAATAATCCATCCCCCCACTGTCCACAAACATATTTTTCTATCTTCAATAAAACATTCTTCTATTCACATTTCTTTCATTGCACTAAACAGGATGCTTTATCTCAATGTGTTAAAAGCATTCTTGATATCGAATTAAAATATCCATGCTTTTGCCACTCACATCCAGGAACAAGCAAACCAGCCATGGATAATTTGCAGGTTATAATTTTTCACATATTATATCTATAGCCTCCCACAAGCATGCCCACCAGTGCCCCCATGTTGACAGCAGTAATTTGTTCATTAGCTTTGCAGCTACATTAATAAGAAATAGTGTCCACCAGATTCCACTCCTCTTCTGGAATAACAACTATCCTTAGTTTCTTAGGAACTCTGGGAACCTCTCCATTGTAATATTCTGCTAAAATGTCTTCTGTAATATGTTCACATCCTTATCATCTAGCACATTATAGAGATTTACAAGCAACAGTTCACCTACATGGCCTCTTCCATTAGTCCTGCATCACTTCCAGAAGTCTTTTCTATTATTCTATTCAGCATCCATAACTTTTGTTCCCACTTGCTTGTCACTTCTGCAATGCCTTGAGCTTTACCTCATTTCATCCAATTCAATACTCCTTTCCTTTCTCCAGTCTACATATGATACTCGTTCCTCTCTCTCATAATTCTCTTTAAATCCTTGCTTTTATACATCCTCCCTTCTTCTCTCCATACACTGGTTACAAATTAATTGGCCTTATTGAATATAATGCTCCCTATAGCAAGCATCTGTCCAGACACATGCAAAAACTGGAATGCCCACAGAGATACCTTATTGAAAGGATACAAGGCCTAAACAACATGTCCTACATGGACCGACCCAAAGCCCTGTCCTATGGACTGCTAAGAGGTGGCATGTGTCTTGTATACAAGGCATCCTCTGACCCAGTACTAACAGATTTATTGCACATCAGCAAGTGAAATGGCATCAAAAATACTCAGTCTACAGATCTAACCTTCTTCTGCAACATCAGCAGAATGGTTTGGAGGGAAAGATACATCTTGCAGAGGATACCCTGCTCCAGAACAGACTCCCCATTCACATAAAACAAAGTTCATCCCTGTCCTTAGTAAAGCACCACTTGGATGCTTTACTAATGGGAAACAGAAAATCTACCCCAGGACTGACCTCTAGACAGGCAGCTCCTAAAAGCTTTCTCTCATGCATGGGTCCCTCAACTTATCTATGATATGAGCCCAGTTATTCTCATTAGCGGTAATATATAGTGACTGACCATGTGATGGGTAACCAAATCAGTTGTGTTAATTTCTGCACAAAAAAGGAAACTGCGGCCTAAAATACCCTGCAAGGGCAGCTAGCTTAGCCTAGTACTCAACTATGAACCTAAAAGCAATGCATTTTCTTTCTCTATAAACCACCCTGTAGAAATGTATCCATCTTAGCTTTGTTTTTACATATGTGACATTCTCACAATGTTTACCTCATCTGTTTCCAACTATATTTCAGTTCCATCTCTAAATTAAGAGCCCCCCAACTTCTTCCCATTTTATGGATGTCCAGTATGCATCATCCTTATCCCATATTTATATTGTCTTTTCTTCCCTCATCTTAGGTTAAACTACCCCTTTAATACTGGTCTGTATTAGGTCCGTAAAAGACGTACTCATTGACTACATCTTCAGTGAACATCAGCTGTCAAAATTCACTTCAGAGAACTGCAGAATTTTTTTCACAGTTCACAAAGAGTTGGCCATCGCCTCACCTTTGCCCTTTTCTCCACAGAGGTGTAATATCAGAGTTGGTATATAGTTAAGGAGGATGTGGGGGCCACAGCCCCCCATGTTGGGGGGGTGTGGGGGGGTAAAGCCCCCCACTTGGGTGGATTTGATTTAGTCGGTGTGTTCCGGACAGTTGGTGGGCAGTTGTTTGTGAACCATGGGAAAAATTCTACATTTTGCTGAAGTGAATTTCATTGCCTGGCATTTGCTGAAGACTTTTCTATTAATACGTCTTTCGCGGAATTAATATACACCCTTTAATACTATATTTCTTTCTTTCTACACTTCCCAGTCTCTTCCATCTTACCTTTTCCATTCTCTCCCATTACCTCTATCTGATTCACTTCATAGCTTTAATTTGTTTCTTGTGAAACATTTTTAGATATTCAACCTCCTCTGTGTCATCTCCCCATTTGTTAGCTGCTCCAACACATGCAAGTGTCCTTAGAAATATCTCCCATACATCATCACCCTTTCTATTACCTCAAAGACTCTCTAAGAATCATGTCAACTGACTCTTCCATCCATAAACTGTAATATAAACTCCTTTATTGCAATGCAATATTTTCCAAAGACAGAACCAGTCTACTGTCTCCATCTTCCTGCTTATCTGATATGCACTGTACTAAATTCCCCCTAACAACAATTTAGTCCAAGCACAAATGCATAATAACATTAAAGTCCCTAATTACTTTCCAGCTTGCTCTATTCTTTATATACTCCCAAGCTTTTACATATCCACAGATAAACTTTCTCCATTTCCAGTCTGTGATGGGAACTTCACTTGTTAAGATGGAATGTTGATGCACTTTGATCTGAAGTGTTTGGCTATAGACTCTTTACTAGGTGTTAGTGGAGGTTGGCATAATGGTTAAGGTCTTTACCTTACATACACAAGGTGCAGGGTTTGATTCTCACATGGGGTAACTGGCTAGGAATAAAATGGCTCGCAAGGGCACTTAGCCTAGCATACATCTATGAACCTATGACCTGATGTTATATTAGCATTTATTGCTTGCAGTCTGTATAACTTCCCTACTGCCACACCTGAAGGTCATGTGGCAGTACAAGTGGGGTATTGCAATGTTGGGCTCTTGGCATATGTATGGCCACAAATGTATGTTTCCCTGGTTAAATTTCAAGGTATTGCTTGGCAAGCCTTGCATATACCAAGCCTCATTTGACTCCTGGAGCTGTCTCCCTAGCCTCAGCAAAAAGCCCCCTGCAAAATGTGACTAAGCAATTTGCCAACCCCCAGGCTGTATGAATGACTGTTTGCTGCCCACTGCTCTCTTCCAGCACATGGACCATCTTTTTTTATAGTGATGGCACTATCCATATAAACCATGGAGCATTACCTGTGAAAACCAGAAAAGCTATATTAAAAAAAAAGCAATACACAAAGACACAGTGGATTTGATTCTATCATGCAGGGAAAGCATAGACCAAAACTCAAGACTTTAAAGTCTCCTCAAAAAAGGTACGATGTTCCATAATAGGTATGTAAAAATATCACGCATTCTAAATAGGGAAGGGATGTAGCCCCACTAATAGACAGGATTATGATCTGGTCTATGATCAGTCAGATTATGTGCTCAAGACAAAGATGCCAATAAATTAATCTTGAGAGCAAAGTGATCTTATAATTTATAGGAATTTATGCCTGTACGATGCTTTATATTCTCATCTTGTGCACTATGGAAGTGCAGTTCACTGTCTCACTACTGTTTGTCAGGAAAGGCTGTTTTTTGTTGTTCACTACACGTCAGTCAGCTACCTGAAAGTGAGGTGTGGGTGATATCACCTTCTCCTAAAATGGTGGTTTCAGGAGGGCATCCTGACAAGCTATCTACTCATTCATGATAGCCGCCCAGCTGTAATCACAAATGTATGAGAGTTCCTAAATGCAACCAGCTTTCAAAATTATAAAAAAATAGTGTTGTATAGGGTGGCAAACTGAGCTGAACGCCTGCACATCAGTGATTTATACAAACACTAAGGTCACATGAACAGGAGGAAAAGGAAAATTCCTGATATACTGACAATTCAAACTTCTAGGGAAGCTGCATGCTAGTGATTGCACAAATGAGTGTTGATCACAAGTGTTTTGCAGGTAAAGCTGACTCCCCTTCAGAATAATCCATAATTACAGTCATGCAGGATGTTATTTTTAGGTCTGATAATGTTGGTCTGTAGTTTAAGCTGGCCTCTTTGCTTATTGTGCCTAATCTGAATCACAGGCATATTCTGTCTGCTGTTGCCTTAGTTTACTCTATACTGCAGACAGCATGCCATAGGGAGTTTGACTTAAATTGATGATTTATTTGCTGAAAAGAAAAGTGTCTTAATATAAAATGTTGAACAATATAGAGAAGCACTGATTCAAAAAAAATTATTGTAATAGATATAAAAATATCACATATCTTTTTGCTGGAGCTCTGTGTCTCCTTGCTCCCACAAAATGGAGGCACTGCCTGTACACCACCACTAAACTAATAAACTGGGAGGTTGAGAGAGGGACAAAAAATAATTTTCTGCAAAAACTAAATATTCTGTTTATGTCAAGCTAGGGTGACATCCAAGTAGGCATATTCAGTTAACAAGGGTTTGTGAAGGGCAGGGAGTATATGACCTTTGCCATGGATGCAATTATTGAATTTGTATGCAGGGCAATATATTCCAGTCAAACTACATTACTCTATAAATAAGGCTGCACCATTTACACATATTTATTTCACTCATGAGGTCTTCAGAAACACAGAATAGAGATAAGTAAAGGCTTGCAATTTTTGGCTTCTGAATAAAAACATCAATCAGTATTATAGGGATATTTCCTTCTCCATTTCTAAACTATATCCTGGTTTGTTTGTTTCTTTTGGCTTTTCCCAGTTAGGGGTTGCCACAGCGGAACTCCGGTCCGCTAATGATTGGCAGTTGATTTTTACGCACCGGCTTGCCAGGCCTGACGCACAACCTTCAACGAAGGTACGCCCATTCACGCATGTCTCCACGCAGAAAATCTAAACTATATCCTGGTAAGGGTAACATTTTTGAACAGCAAATCTCTTTCTGGTGTTTCAACTGTTGAAATCATTTATTCCTTCTCTAATACCCTTAATACAATTCTTTGCCTTGGTTAATCCAGAGTTTTTACCAGCAATCACTGTATGGAAGCAGAGAAACAGATGGTGGTGTAAGGTATGATGTATAAGCACATGTGCACGTGCACACACACACACACACACACATACACACACACACACACACACACACACACTACTGACAATCTATCTAGACCATTATCTTTGGGATGTGGTAAGAAGCGAAAAACAGTCCCCTGCACGGAGAAAATTGCACGGCCAGAAAAGATACCCAGGAAAAACAATAAAGCCAGCAACTGGATGGCTGTGAAAAAGTAGTTTATTTGTCAAACATCAGTCAGACTTCAATCTCACAGACCGGCTTCGGCATAGAGTTAGCTTAGCCTTCTTCAGTGTGATAAAACAAAAAGCAAAAAAGAAGTCCTTTAATACAAAAATATTAATTAGAAACAAAAACCAATAGACATGATTGGTGAACTCATGAATAAATAATAGACCATTCAAAGATGTTCATTAAGTCCTGGATAAAAAAGTGAACCCAACTTAATTATCCATTTTTTCTCTTTAATATCTAATTTCTTATGCCAACCCGATTTCACTGTGCGGTCACCTAGACCTGGACCTTAGGGTTAAGGTGCGGGTTAAGGTAAGTGCATAGACAGGTAATGTATGTAAGGTTTAGTGTAGGGTTAGAAGTAGGGTTTGTTTAGTGTATGTATGTGTTTTATTTATTATGTTTGGGTATGTAGTATGTAGCGCGTGGTGGTGTTGGCCGACTATGGTGATTTGAGATTTGAAACTTCGTGGTTTAGGGGGTTCGGCACATTTACGGTTAGGGCTATGTGTGTCGGTGTTGTGGTGTTCGCTCAAATGGGTTTTCGAGTTTGTAATATAGAAGAGATATATATATATATATATATATATATATATATATATATGAGCTCTACATGATCCTGAAAGCCCAAAATCCTGAAGACAAAAATCCCGAGACCAAAATCCTGAAAACACACAGGATACCAACATTTACTATATTCCAGCACAAGTATATACAGAAACATATTACCCTTCAACTATACGCAGGGGGTCAGCCCCCCACACCCCCTGCTACTTAAGTACACTAAGTTGATATATTTAAGTAGCAGGGGGTGTGGGGGGCACAAGGAGGCTTGCCCCCTTCTTATACTTGGAGAAGAGTAATATGGTTTGTGTTTTGTTTGTTTCTGTATGTACTTGTGCTGGAATATAGTAAGTGTTGGTATCCTGTGTGCTTTCAGGATTCTGTAGCACTCCCATATATATATATATATATATATATATATATATATATATATATATATATATATATATATATATATATATACACACATACATACATACGCAAATATGTATGCATCTTTGTCTCAGTTTATACATATGTCTTAAAAATATGCTTTTTTAATGCACAATACACTTCACATGACAGCATGCCTTAACTCTTAGAAAATAGATTTTCAATCTACCTTACAGATGAAAAGAACATTCCTAAACAGTGAGAATGTTTGAATCCTTTCAAAAAGAAACACTTCTGTTGTATAAAAAAATCACATATAGTCAACACAGAAAATGCATGTTTCACTTCATTTATTTTCAGTATATTTTAGACAACTAAATGTCACCATTTTGCAGCTGCAGTAGTACTATTTATCTACAACTGGTGCTCACAGCTGGTTCTTTTGCCCGTGGGATTATTGATATTTTAACGCTATTCAGAATAAACATGTAAGCAAAACAATGATTAATAACAAACTTCAAATACCCCTTAGAAAAGGCATCAATCATTTGCAAGCAGACGTATTAACAGCCGAAATCCTTTATGAATCGATTTATGGAATACTGGGGACTAAGTGAGCCAAGAAATCACATTATGTCATAATAGCAGAACAGACTCATTTGCAAATGTAGTTACTAACTAGAAGTTTAGCCACTGTCATTTATTTATATGTTATTTTATTAAATGTATGGTAGTGTTAAGTGCAAGGAAATTGTTTAACAGAATGCTTTTCAAAAAAATGTTGCTTTAGTGAAATGCTTTCAGATATGAAACATGAAATCACAACACATTTATTTACAGCTTTATTTGTATCTCTAAGACTGCTATGATAAATGAAACCATTCATGTATCTCTAAGTGTTTTCTGTTGCATTCTTATTCTTCCAAACCTGTTTATCTTTCTCAAGAAGTGAAGCTATGCATAGCACTACTCTTACAACCGTTAGAGTGGTTTCATTTGGTTTCGTTTTAAACAAGGACATTACTAATAATTTCCATTCATATAAGGGCAGTTTACTGTCTTTTTATTCAGAATTCTACAGTAACTCACAAATAAAAGTGATTTAAAATGC
Organism: Protopterus annectens; assembly: GCF_019279795.1. NCBI lineage: Eukaryota > Metazoa > Chordata > Ceratodontiformes > Protopteridae > Protopterus > Protopterus annectens. The sequence continues at coordinate 433,494,193 of NC_056747.1, read as the reverse complement.
GAACGAATATAAATCTTAATAAAATATACGTTATAGGAAATGTGTGTGTGCGATGAGCTTGTGTTTCTTTCTACTGAAACACAAACACTTTCAACATTGTACGTGTGTGTGTGTGTGTGTGTGTGTGTGTGTGTGTGTGTGTGTGTGTGTGAATATATATATATATATATATATATATATATATATATATATATATATATATATACAGATCTCTAATAATGCCTTCAGTGTTCAGTGGGCTCCCATCGATGTGGTAATTAGTGGGACTGAGTTTTTCAGAAAGGGGATGATGACGCATTTTTTGGCATTAAGATTAAGGCCATGGTTTTAACACCAGTCACTGGTTTCAGTGAGGCCTTTCTGTAGAATTTCTACATCACTTGGGGAGTTAATAATGGCTCCCAGCTTGCAGTCATCTGCAAACGTGGTCAGCCAGAGTCTCTACATGTTGGCCTGAACTTCTGAGAAGTAGATGCAAAACAGGAGAGGACCCAGGACTGATCCCTGTGGGACTCCACTCGTGATTGGTCGGCAGTCTGACTTGGAGTCTGCTACTATGAGTTCTATCTGTGAGCCAATTTGCAACCCACATAGTGACATAGGGGTTGATACCTAGTTTGGTGAGTTTATCAATAATTCCTGAGTGGGGAATGGTATCAAAGGCCTTCACCAGATCTAGGTAGGATGTATGAACTGCCTTGCCCTCATCTACAGCTCTGGTGACTGACTCAAAGAAGTCAACCAGGTTGAGCAGGCATGATCTACCTTTCACAAAACCAATTTGCATGGGATCTAGAATTTGGAGATTGCCTATATCCTTGTTAATTAGGTCCATGATGATGCAGTCCATAGCCTTATATATGAGACTCAACAGGCCAATGAGGTGATAATTCCCAGGGTCTGTAGTCACTCCCCTTTTATGGAGAGGGATGACTGTGGCAGTGCACCATTTGGTAGGGACAAAACCTGAGGTGAGACTGTGATTGAACAGGGCACACAGAAGTGGTGCAAGTTCACTTTGTAGTTCATGCAGAACACATCCAGGGATATTTTCGGGTCCCATGGAAGCTTTATTCTTGGCCTGGGACAATGTAGCTTTAACCTGTGCTGCATTAATGCCGGGTGCCTAGCATTCCTCTGGTATTGTGATTCATCCTTTAGGTGGGGAGAGAGAGGGATACATTTGGCAATGAATCTGTTGGCCAGTATGTAGGCAATATCTGTTGGTTCAGTATAGGAGATACCATTGTGCAGTAACTCAGAGCAAACCTGGGTATTGCCATGGAGATTCTTGACATAATTATAGAAGGCTTTGTGAATGTTTTTAGTGTCTACTGCAATTTTGCTTTCAAAGCTGGCTTTAGAGGTTTTGATTTGGGATCTCACTTTTTGTTGAGGCTAATAAGGGAGTTTTTCCAGTCTTGGGACTTCACCTTTTTCTGCAACAGTTTCTTCCTTTATTAATGGCAGGGGACCACCAGATTGGCTTACTTTTTTCTGAGAGCATCTTGGTTCTGTTGGGAATGGCTAGTTCCATGCATTTATGTACGTGTTCATACAGTGCATCGGTGTATGATTTGGCAGTCAAGCATCTATTTTTCATTGACATAGGTATTGTGAAGTTAGCCACCTCTGTTTTTAGGAGCCCAAAGTCAGCTTTGGGGAAGTTTTTCATGGTGGTTACCTTTTCAGGGGGTGTGGGTGAGATGTGGATTTCCATATTAGTTTATGGTTGGATCTAACCAGGGAGGAATTGATTATTGGTATAGTGCAACGGTTGCCCATGTTAGTAATAACCAGGTCAAGATGTTGCTTCCTCTAGTGAGGGTAAAAATGAGCTGGTCCAGGGCATTGGAAATTATAAATTCCAGGAAGCGTTGGGCCAGTGTATTGGTGCACGAGTAGTTTTCCCAGTTGATGGAGGAGTAGTTGAAGTCACGTAGTATGAGAGTGTTGGGTTGGGCCCTAATAGTTTCCAGGGTGCATAGAAATGTGTAGTGAGAGTCTTGGGACATTGTTGGGGCCTGTTGCAGGTTATGACCTGAATTTCCGTCTTACCCAATGTTAGTTGCACCTGAAGTATCTCAGATGTGTTATGCTGGGCTACTACTCTGGAGGTGTGCATATCCTTTATGAATATGGAGACACCAATGCCTTTGGAGCTTCAGTCCATGTTCTGGGGCCAAAAGGTGTGGAATTAGTTATAGCCATGGTACCACAGGGGTGCTTTCTGCTGCTTTAAACCAGGTCTCTGTTACAGCACAAATGTCGATATTCTCCATTATGAGAACTGCTTTGTGCAAGTGCATTTTGAGATTTAGACTTCTAGCGTTAAGCAGAATGACCCTCAGATTGCATTTACTTATAGCTGTTATGCTGGTAATTTGGTCTTTGGACATCACCTAAAAAAGGCAGTATAGAGATGGCAGGAGCCTTAGCCAATATCCAGAAACCTAGGGCTAACAGATACAGACCATCTCTGGTAAAGCATTGAGGCCTGTCAATCACGTCAACCCAAGCAGACAGATAGTGGAGCCCCTTAGAATGACACCAAAAACTTAGCCAATTGTTGAAGTTAATCATTTCTGCTTGTACTGCGGTATCTATATATATGGGTCTATCTGAAAATATTTAAGACCCATATAGTCGAATTACAGGAGATCGAGACAATAATAGATGTGAAGTGCTGTTTTTGTGCCAAACGTACCTTTTGGAATTGTGGCCAAAACTTTCAACCTTGGTCTCATCAGACGATAACACATTTTCCCACATGCTTTTGGGAGACGATGTATTGTTTTGCAAATTTTAGCCAGGCCTGGGTTTTTTCTGTGTAAGAAAAGGCTTCCACCTTGTCACATGTGGCACACAACCAGTACTTGCCAGAAATTCCCTCGCCTCCTTCAGTGTTACTTCACTGTTACTGTAGGTCATTTGGCAGCCTCCCTACCCAGTTTTCATCTGTCTTTTCATCAGTTGTAGAGGAACGTCCAAGTTCTTTGAAATGTCACTGTTGTCCCATATTTTCTCCACTTTTTGATGACTGTCTTCACTGTGTTCCATGGTACAGCCAATGCTGTGGAAATTTTTTTGTACCTTTCTCCTGACTGATACCTTTCAGTCTTTTAATTTCTCCAGGTCTTTTGGTTTGTAAAAGCATAACAGGAATGAAGCACTTTCCTAAGTCAAAATACAATTAAAGTTCATGAAATTAGTATTGTTTCAATCTTTGATATCAACCAAAAGTGTTCTTCAGAATACCCGCAATGTGTCCAGTAATGACTCCTCCTGCAATTCATACGGATTTACATGGATTGGTAATATATCTAAATATGACTGTAGATTATTTTTTTATAAGACCCGTTGGTCCTACTACTGTTGGAACTGTCTGGGTATCTTTCTTCCACATTGCTCTTGTTTCTGCATGCAGATCCTGATATTTTATGACTTTGTCTCTCTCTGTACGCAAGACACTGTAGTCACTGGGTGTCGCAATTTCAGTGATCAATGCTACTGTTGTCTTCTTTGCTTGAACCACTATAGCCAGTTTTCTAGCATCTGTCTTTTAAACTGTTGGTAATGAGTGGTCCCATGTGATATAAACTTCATCATTTTCTATGATGCTTTTGTCTCATGTTTCCAATGTTTTTCAGCCACTTCAATACCATAATATTTGCACAATCCCCAGTGCAACAATCTTGCCGCATTATTATGCCTTTCAGTATACAGTCCTTCTGCCATTAGTATGTCGCAACCTGCAACAAGGTGTTGCAACTGTTCCCAATTCGGGTTTACAAAACCTACATTTGTCTGTTTCTCCCACATGTTCAATGGACTTTGCAAACCAACGTGTACGTAGCCCACTATCATGGTATCTTGATACCTTTCAACAATGAGATACCTTTGATGCTTTGCAAGCTCTCTGCGAACCATGGCTTTTGCTGTAGTAGGCAACTGAGTAAATGTCAGGAAAATCCTACTAAGACAGCTTAACTTTATTTGGGTTTAATCAGAGTCTCCTTAATTGATGGCAGGTGTGTACCCAAGAAGAATGAATGCTGTAATTCAATCAAAACGTGCTTCAACAAAGTATTAGTTTAAGGGTGTGCACACTTATGCAACCAGCTTATTGTACATTTTTATTTTTTTTATATTTTTCCCCCAACAGATTTGTTTGTTTTTCAATTGAATTGTACAGGTTATAGGTCACATTAAAGATAGGAAAAGTTTTGAAATTATTTATTGTGGTCTCATTTTTTTTATATCACAAAAACCTGGCATTTTAACAGGGCTGTGTACACTTTTTATATCCACTGTATATATTATATATACATATATTTATGTATATATGTATGGGTTCCATTCACAATTTTGAAATACCAAAATCTCGAGTTCAGACTCTCGAGATCTTGGAATCTCGAAATTGTGAATCCCCCCCCCCCCGAAATACCACCCAACACATGACAAAAATGCTTATGCAGAGGGGCTGGCCCCCCTGCACCCCCCACACCCCCACAATTTAAATATACCAACTCCGAGATCGCACTACAATGAGGACAAGGGAAGTCTCCTGGTCCGAGTTGTATGCAGATCTCCATTCAGGATTTTGAAGTTTTAAAACTTCAAACATATGATCTTCAATTATATGAGATTCGAAGTTTTAAGCTTTGAAATTCTGAATGGAACCCATATGGTTACTAGTGACTCAGTCTAATGAGTGTCAGCTAGGCAGTCCAAGGGTTGGGAAATTTGCCCTTACCTACTGTTTGTGTAAACTTGGAGTTAGTATATATGATTAGTAGGGGGTGTGGGAATGCAGGGCATTTTGCAACCTGCAAATCAACAATGTCTTATTTTACTTTATCACAGTACGAAGATTGCATGCATTGAGGTTGTTTCTTAGTTTCTTGTTTATTTTTATTTGTTTATTTTATTGTTTATGTTTCTTGTGTATTGGACTGTCGACATCAACATTCACAAATGACTGACACCTAATGGTTGACTAAGATACAAATTGATCTACAAAGGGATCAAACTTTCAGCACCCCCACACCCTTTTCTAATTGTATTTAGCAACTCCGAGATTAGATTACAGTTAGGAAAATTTATATTCCCCATTCCCCAGTGTACTGCGGTCTCATAGTAAAAAGCCAGTCATTTTTGATCAGCTGTACCAGCTTTTTTCACTTGTCGATGATAAGACATATCAATGAAAGGTTATGCACACACACACACACAAATATCTATCTATCTATCTATCTATCTATATATAAATATATATATATATATATATATATATGGATCCCTATCAGAAGATAGAAACTTCATATGACTGAAACTCATTTGACTGAGACCATAAGACTGAAATTTCAAAATACTGAAAAATCACTTGACTGAAACCCATAATGGTGAAATCTTACAATGCTAAGTTTCAACATACTGAATTGTAAAGTAGATGATATAAAACCAAAATATACCTTTTCCCCACTGTAGTGCGATCCTGGAGTTAGTATATATAGTTAGGGGGGTGGATTGGGGTACATAGCCCTCCACCTATTCTGGTTTTATATTGTCCACTTTACAATTCAGTATGTTGAAATTAACATTGTAAATTTCAGTATTATGGGTTTCACTCAAGTGATTTTTCAGTAGTTTGAAATTTCAGTGTTATGGTCTCAGTCAAATGCAATGTCTATCATCTGATAGGGATATATATATATACATATATATATATATATATATATATATATATATATATATGTGTGTGTGTGTGTGAGAGAGTATGTATGGTGCACTGGTTTCAGCAGCAAGTTCTCTCATCTCATGTTAAATTTGTAAGGAATTTTGTTCATGGAGAACTTGGCCAAATTACATTAGAGCCTAACCTCAGGCAATTGTAAAATAATTCATTACTTTTTTAAATAGTTGTGTGACTATCGACATAGTTTATTTACATCCCAGGATATGGTGAACTCCCATTTTGCAAGCAAATTATTTTATATTTGCAGTTTTTCGCAAGTACACTGCTTTTGTTTACATTTGTGATCACTTTATTTAGATTTTTTTTATTTTTTGAAATAATTATCATCTATGAGCCTTTATGATATGTTTTGCATTGATCAGTTTCATTGTAGTTAACTCATTATATATTAATTTATGCTGGTGTGGGTTTTGCTGACAACAAGCTTATCAGGGAAGGTCAGACTTTACAAACCACATCAACAGTCTGCATATCACCTTCTGGGATTCCTTAGTGTTATTAGGTATGCAGAGGGATATAATACTTCCAATGCATCCTGTATCTACCTCCTCCCAGTGACGAGTTATAGGTACAATTGCAATGGTGCCCCAAGGGGAGGATTCTCACAACATGGCTCAACCACTTGTACTTACTCTACCCTACACAAAGAAGTGGCTGCACTCCAAGGTCCTCCTAGATGTCATGTTTATCCTTTCATGAAGAGTGAGCCCAGCGACCCTGTTCTACCAGTTGTGTCTATGATCATATCCTCTCAGTCAGTATGCAAAGTCCATGACCCAAGCTGAGGGTGGGGGACATAGACTGAACAGCAAAATGAAAGCTCTGCCATATGACTTGACTCCCACTTCATTACAATACCTGCAATACTACCATTACAGCCACCTACTAGTGAATCTCCCAGTTCCCTCTGATCACTCATGAATAAAATTCCACGCCAACTTTAATTTAAAAACTTTTGAAGTGGCGAGCCATGCGTCACTCAATCATACAGTACAGGCCGACAAATATTATTAATTTGTCATACATAATGCAAATGAATAAAATTCCAATTTACTTGCATTCCTCCACTTGAGATGGCTGCTTCCCCTCACTTGTGGAGAGCTCTACACCTTCTAGGAGACAACCATAATCTATAATTAATGCTCAGCACACTGGAGATCATAGACACTTGAGTCTAATAGGACATTATAGGCCATTATGATTTGTAAGCAACAAGGATGTAGCACTCATTTTCTCAGTATGGACTTTGTCCCAAACATGGCTTCATTTTGATATTTTGCCCACAAAAACTGCAAACAGTACGGGAAAAGAAAAGCATGACCCTAGCAGAGTCCTATACCCAAAGAGATGCATTAATCTTACAAAATGTGGGCACAACTCTCAATCCTCTAACACAGGAACAGAATGGCACATAACAGTGACTCTGAGGCCCAGTATTGTTGAAACACTTACAACAAGACATTGCAGAGTATGTGATCATATACCATCTTCAATTTCACAAAACACATGCACAGCAGTGGTAAACTGTACTGACCCCTTCAATGTCAGTTAATGACAAAGAGCTGATTTACAGTTCTATGTCCAGGACAGAATGTATATCCCTCCTCCTGAAGCAAAAACTCATCTATTGGACTAAGTCTCAATATGCAGAGCCCAGGCATCTGCTTTCCATGGGAGGGTGAGCGGTATGATCACTCTATAATTTGGAACATGGCATCCTTTCTTTTTTGAAAATGTGGACAGCCTTTCCGGTGTGCCAATCCTGGAGCACGTTCCCGGTTTTCGTTGCGGCACTGAAAACACAAGCCAGCCACAGCATCTTAGACATGACTGGCACCTTCTGAATTTCCAGGTGTAGCTCATCTACTTTCACAGCCTTGTCACAAGAGAAATTGTTAATCATGACAACAGGCTTATCTTCTGAAACATGTCCAGTTTCACCATCTGCATTTTGATCTGAAAGATTCAAGACTTTCCCAAAACACTGGCACCTCTTCTTAACAATGCACCTATAGTTAAGGTAAATGTTTTTGTGCCTCTGTTGAGAATGGCCTCGGAAATATCCAGTGTCCCCTCATAAGTCACTAGGTGGTTGACCAATGTTTCTTTGGAGCTTTCCAGTTGTCATTCTGCACAGCACTGCCAAAGTTGTCTTACAATTACACCTTTGGTGTAGCAAATTTCACAGCTGCTGCCTGCATTTTAGACAAGCACAAGGAACTCATGCTAGTACTGTATAGAAGCCATCCTTCCTAAATCTGACATGTTTGCTTATGCATCATATGAATCTAGATGGACCGATAAGACATATACAGGGAGACACCTGCATCTATTTCTATAATAGATAAATGTACATGCACACAGACACAATGTGTGTATATATGTGTTTGCCACTCTGTTGTAGTCTTCCAATTAATCCTGATGTATATGCAGTGGATTAAATGATGTGTATTTTTATGCTGTCTAACCTCGAAACAGAATAGTGGGTTAGAAATGCTAACATGCAGACAAGTAATGTCTTTTCTACATAGTGCACTTTGTAGCGTCATAAAATCATTAATGCCTGTCCTTCATTTTATTTGGTTTTCTATCAGTACTGACAGACAAATACAATACTACAAATGTATATGTTTTTAGTAGGCCTTGAGCTAAGTGTCAGTACCCTTTCTGCAAAGTCTTCTTTGATTTTTATTGGATGAAAGTCTCTCTATATGGTTTTGTGGTTCTTTTCTTGTTTTCTCAAGAAGTGTTTAATTTATTAAGTTCAGCAAAGCAGAAAAATCTCCTTTATTTTGCTGAACTTCTCCTCGAGCCTTCAAAGCTCAATCCCTCTCTGCTTCTTGCATACTCCCCAAGGTATTATTTAGCCTTCTTTCTTGCTTTGATTCTGCTGTAATGTATTGAATTGTGTTGGCTGCTTTCTGCTGACTCTGATATTACTTGTCCAATACAGAATTAACTACTATGAAGTTTTCTAGTATTTGAAAAAGCCTTAGATCAACAAAAATGACCTTTTATTAAAAAAATAAATAAAAGCAAAACACTTAAAGAATGGTTATCTTGTCTTCTTTTCTACTCATCTGTGTGTCTTGAAATACAAATTAGTATCAGAAACATATGATTTTGTGAAGAGAAATATTTGAATGGCGGAGAAGAAGTGATGCAATAAAAATCTACCGAATCACATTCCTTCTTGCTGTACTAAACTCAGATAACATGTCCTTTAAGTCAGATGGTTATGATGAAGATCTTCAGAAATGGACATTGGCATGACTTAAGTACCGTGTTGCTGACCAGTGCTTTATTTTTATGATTCAAATTCTGACTTTCCAAGCCAAAATTTACTTTGTTTTATTAGCATTTAGCATTGTATCCGAACACACCATCAAAAGTGCACTCTGCTTAGGGTTTGCCTTTATTAGTACTCACATATGCTTCAGGTAAGACCCTATGTATATATATATGAGTACCTATGTTTATGCTGCCATCATGAGAAACTTACACTATGTCAACAGCCACTAATGGATTTTCAGAACTTTCACTGGAAACATCATTGGCACCTTGTAATGGCACTTAGACATGGAGAAGAGCAAGAAAGTGAGTGCTGCATTTTCATCACCTTCTCCTCCTTCTCAGTGTTTGCATGATATCAAAGCCACTATATATCTACTTTGGGGGTGGAGTGCTTTCCCCCACAGAGGGGTGAATGGGCACCTACTGCCCTGCAAAAGAAAAACAAAGTCTTTGCATTTTTGAAAACTTGAGAGTCTCTCTGTTTTGCGTTGTACCCTCCAAAGGTTTAAGATTTGTTGGGGTTGAATAACCATGTCAATTAAAGGAGACACAGTTATTCACAGCAGATCTTCCCACCTAATCTCCTATCCCACAGTAGTAATTTTGGTGCTGCAAGAAATACTGCATACTAAAATCATGAATGTACAACCGATGCTCTTCTCTTTGTTCACTCAAAGATAGGCACCCAGGTACATGGATTTATATGTACGTTGTGGGTTTATGTCAGGGTAAGTGCATTGTGGCACTCAATTTCAGGGGGTAAAATGGGAATACATTTGGCAGATCAACAAAATACAGTTTAAAATGAGGGATGTCAGCTTTGGAAGAATTCTTTTAGGAGCTGATAATGACCCTCTGTAAATACACTATTTTTGTTGTAATGTTTCATTTTCTGTATAGCTCACTGTTCAAGCTAACCTTGTTTTCTGACTAAATATATCATGGAAGAACTCTAATGCTTGCTTTGGGGTACTGAAAAGTACATTAAGAACTGACTGCCTGAACTTTCAAACTGAATTCTATCTGGGGCACTGATTCATTGAGAGATACACACTATGGACACCAAAGGTGATGATCCCTGGGGGAGGCTGGGGGCATCACAATGTGAGTGTGCCTACAAGAGGGATTTATAGGTAGAGATATGGCTGAGCTGCAGCAGAGGTGGGGCAAAATGCCATACATTTTCATTGCATGCCCACCCCCAAGGATAAACCATGTGTCCTCAATGAGGAGGGGGACTGAAAGTGGTATGCCATAACAAATAAACTCTCCGGAGAGATGCACAGATGTGCTGAGCCCCTGAATGCCTTGCTCTGTGACAGACCCTAGCATTATATCAGATTAAGTCTGGGTGAGGGGGTCAGTAGATGGTAGACCATGCTCACACAGCTGCCAGGCTACCAGTCCAGTAAAATGATGGATGGCAGTGGAGGGAGCAAATTAAAAAATAGAATAGTGAATCTCATTATGTGTAAGTTCTGAGCCATGAAGGATAACGTCTTTTGTTTTCTAACTTGACTAAAGAAGAATTTATAATTATCTTTGCCTTCAGAGGCCATTCTAAGTCCATGGGCTTCTTTAATGGACCTGTGAATATCATAACATTACAAAAATACTATCTTTAAAAAGACAGGTTTTGAATCTATTAAATAATTTAATGAGTCTCTTTCTTTTGTTGTATAGTTTGTTTATGGTGGTGGACCACCAGGTTGGTTTGTTTTTTAATTTCTCATGATAGTTAGTGCTGGTAGAGACTGCTAGCTCTATGTATTTTTCTAAATGTTTGTAGATTTCCTTACTGATGCTTGTTGCTGTATTAAGGTCTGGGAGGTGCATTTTGATATATCATCACATAGTAAGTGGAGGTTCGCATTTTTGTAGTCCTTAAATCCAGAGTAGTTTTCTGTTGGAGATTTGGAGAGTTTAAAGGAAAACGTCACAAATTTATGATCAAGCTTCACTGGAGAATTGATTCCACAGGAGTAGGGCAAGAAACAGTAATACTTATAAGAATCAGGTCAAGAATGCAGTAGCATTTAGTAGTTTTATTTATCAGCTGATTAACAGAATTTGTGGTTAAGTTTGGGAATTTTTGGGCATATCTTACATTGGAGGTGTAGACGTCCCAGTTTAGTGAAGAGAACTTAAAGTCACTAAAAATAAGTGAGTTTTTTTTCTAATAGGGAGATCATTTAGAACAACTTGTCATCAGTGACAATTACTTTGTTCTGTAACTAGCTATTAGTTGATAATTTATCTTACCTAGAGTGACTTGTAGTTGAATAAGTCAGTTTTTGAGCCCCTAGGATCTATCTGGGGATCTGCCACTGAAACATGTTAGAAAACTAGATAGTAAATAAATATCTTCCTTCACTCACCTGGTAATCCTTACTCTATAAAGTTTCTGTTAATCTTCTTTCATCAAGATGGCAAGGGACCTTATGAATGCTCTCCATGGAGCTAGAGCCTTGCAAACAAAATTGAGAAGGCATAGGAGTGCTCCATGACCCCTCTAACACTCACTTTCATGGCTGCTACGAATTCCCTTAAAGTTGTTTGCCATCTATCTGTTTTCAATATTTCTAACTTAGGTTTGTGGCAATTTCAGTCATGAAGAAACCATGTCTGTCTCTAGAAGAAATAATACCAAAACTTTCACCAGATCTTCCACTTTGTAAGGAGCAAGAGACACCTCAACTTGCTAGCACAGCCCAGCAAACATTTACATCCCCTCTTGTGGGCTTAGTGCACCCTCTTACATGATCAAGAAGTCATCAAAATAATGGACCACCCTTTGCTTACACACTCCTTATTGTATGCACCAATGTAGTACTATGCTGATATTTCAAAAGTGGTACATGCGTCACTGCAGCCTGTGGGCATCACCGTATCAAAATAGCAAAAGACAGAATGTGAGGATATGCTGTAAATGCCAGAGTCCATGAAGTAAAAGAAGATACTAGACTCTGGAAAAATGTGGCTTTTTGCAGCCACAGATAGTCCACAGACAGGTCTAACTGGATGAGAAAGGCTAATAAGATCCATCAGAGATTCAGTTAAGGACTGTCTACTTAATAAAGTGGCTTTGTTGACAGTATAATGGCCAGCAGCAGGTAAATTAACATATATCAGGATTTCTGTCATTAACTGTTCATAACAAGAGTGGCATATAGGCAAATGCATACCAGCTGATCCCTGGTTGTCTGACAGACAAAACTGTCAAAAATATCACTCAAAGGCACTTTGAGAGAACACAAACTATTTTTCTTTTTTTGCAGGGGGACAGGAACCCTCCTAATTCTCTCAACTTAAATATATACCCACTCCACAGTCATAGAATGGTAGAGAAAGGACAACTCCACATGTTCACTGAAATTGGCTCTCATCGATAATGCCATTGCATTACAGTTAGTTAAAGAAGAAGTGATCACTGAAAAAATGTTTCCGTCCATACAGTGATGAAAGAATGAGCATTCCCATCAAGGATGGTATACCCTCACATGTGCTTCAGGTGGTGAAAGGACAAATGTAATTCCATAACATTACGGTGCAGTGTTACATTTTTCATGGTATATAATGAGCATCAAAGCTTCGATAACATTGACTTACAAAGTGGCTAAAGTATTTTAGAAGTAAGGGCTGAGCTGGAATGGTCAGTAAATAAGTACAACATGATGCCTGATGTGGTCCTGAGGAGTGAAAAAAAGGAAAACAGGAACAGCCGTGGAAATAAAGGACATGTCAGTTGGGCAGTAAAAGCAGGCAGCATAAGAAGGAATGGCGAGACCCTTAAGTGGCTTGCAGCAGAGGAAATTAAGAGGAAGGAGGAGGAGCAGGGTTGCACAGAATGCAGTGATGGTGGGTGGTTCATCAGGACAGGGAAAAGAATAGACAAACATGGACACACACAGAAATATATATAAAAAAAGTATCAGCCTTGATGATGGACAAGCTAAGATCGGTGGGTTCATGCCAACGTACTGAAAAGCAATATTTTGATAGTCATTACACTGAATGTATAACGTTGAAATGTCAAAATACTGAAATCAACATGCCTCCTCCGCTACATGTATAGAGAGCTGGACTTCAACTGCAGTCCCCTTTGCGGGAGCCATGTTAGTGCTTGTTTCCAAGTTTCACTAAAAGCAGAGTGATATTAATTGTTGATTGGCTATGTAATGGCGCTGTGCACATATCTAGTACATGTATGCTATTAGTAGATATTTTCAGTGCAAAACTTTAAAGTTATGGCTTTCAGTATGCAACTATTCAATAAGTTGTCACATACTGTAGAAAAGTGCATACACACGCTATACTTAAGTGACAGGCAAGTGGACACTGGGAGTGTGAAGCCAAGAGGATACTGCATGCTTGTGGTTATATGAGTGGTACTTAAGGAGAGCAGTAATCAACTTGAAAATAATTACTATATCTGTTCCTGCTGAGACGTTTTACACCATTGCTGAAAAAGTACACATTATTGATGCTGCAAAGGTGTATACACATTGTGCAGTGCACATTACGGATGCTGCAAAGGTGTACACACATTGTGCAGTGCACATTACTGATGCTGCAAAGGTGTACACACATTGTGCAGTGCACATTGCTGATGCTGCAAAGGTGTACACACATTGTGCAGTGCACATTGCTGATGCTGCAAAGGTGTACACACATTGTGAAGCATCTCACTGAACATTAAGCTGTTAAAATGAGATATTTAACATATAAAAGTGATTGCAAGTTGCAAGCAGCAGGGCTTTGGATGGACATAGGGCACAGAGGTCATACATGGTGATTCTCATCTGGGACCTGTAGACCATGAAGGGTCAGTTAAATGAACTGAACATTATGATATAGCTAAACTGGCATAAGATGATGATGTCTGCAAACTGCAACTGAACAAATTTTCAGAAGTGGCAGGTGTGCACTTGTCGATTAAAGGCATGTTAATCAACTGGGGTGGTACAAAGTATAGAGAAGGATATGTTGTGCTTTGAGGGAAGAATAAAGTAAAGGGACAAATAATTCAAATGGGAGATCTCAGCAGGGCTTAGTGGACGTCTGCCAGACTTATGGACAGAGACAAGATCAAATTAAAGGACAAAAAGACAGTAGGTGATTTACTGAGACAAAGACTTGTGTACTATAGTTTGTATTCAATAAAGGAAAGAAAATTAAATTATTTTAATTATTTAATTTCTGCTTAAATATTTAAGCTGTATTTATAATGATCTGGGTAGGGATACTACTTTGCATTTTTCTGCTCTGTTCCATCTGTTTGCAATTTTTTAGTTTGTTTTGAGACCTTAGTCGTGTATTTTAATTTGCAATTTTGATAAGATTAGTTCTCTACATTATTTTACACTTCTATTTCCACAAGTAGAATTACTTGTAAAAGTTATCTATTTGTATATTAAACCATTCTTCTTCTACTTCTTTCGGCTTTTCCCGGTTGGGGATCGCCACAGCGGATCACCTGTCCTCTCATGATTGGCAGTGGAGTAACCATGTTGAGGCATATTCTTGTAGTTTAATTCACACTTGTGGTAGGACTGTGTACTACTGCTGCCAGATTTGTGTCTTAGCCACTTAGTAAAGCATTTTTTGCATAAACAGTGTTGCTGGTAAATTTCTGTATCATCTGGTGTAGTAGAAGTTCAATAGTGATGGAATTGTCTCTGGTCCAGATTGTGTTTCCGTGCTTTTATATTCTGCTATTCATTTGCCTGCCTAAAGATGCTCTCTGTGTCTGCCCCATCCCCCACTTATACATTAAGCTAAAGTTTCTGAAAGAGCTCCAATACTGCCTTTTTTGAATGTATGTCTCTCTAGCTAGCCTGCTAGTTCCTTGAAATATTTTCCAACCATTTCACCCCTTTACCGTTATTGCTTTATAAGCCTGTGTCTCTGGCCTCCAGCATTTAAGATAGTCTATTTTCCAAAGTCCCTGACTCCCCTCTTTCATTGCTATTGACTGTTGTATAGGCTATTTATGAACTCTTCCCATCTGTTGTTCTCCATAGATTCAGGATACTGACTGCCCACCCAGCCAATCAGTAACTGCTCTTGAATAAACCACCTTTACTACACATTGTCTTGTGCTCATTTTCCAAGAGCTCAGCAAAGCTTGTAGTCACAGCTTACATTCCATAAGTGTTCTACATGTATACCTAGACATCCAGGATTGTTAAATCACACAAGTTATTTTGAGTGAGTGCTACTGTTTTCTGCTTTTATGTGTGGATTTCACCAATTTTTTTTGTAAAGATAATTTCTCCTCTTCTCATTGTTACTGCTGTAAGATTGTCTTCAAATTGCCTTTAGCAAGGAATTTCCAACAAGTTGTTAAGGTTTGTGGCAGCATTGCACTTGTGGGGTCTCTTCTACTGTGTCTTTACATTAGGAGGACTGGGTTTATTCATTTTGTGGCAGGAGGTGTTTGCCTGGTCTCTCTGAGTTGGGAAATACACTAAAGGACTCATAGTGTAGTCATTTTATTGGCCAGAGGGGCTCTTTAGTTAGATTTCTTTTTTTCTTTTTTTTCTGTGCCGCTATAAATTCTGGGCATTTGAGTTGGTTAGCACTGCCCTATACAGTAGCAAACACCTAGAATGCAAATTTTCCATGTAGAATGGTCCATAAAACTATAACTTGCAAAGTGGCTATATAGTGCAAATAACATGTGCTTCAAAGAGCTTAGAGCAGCTAATTGGACTCCAAGTGGCAACACCTACAGATTTAGTAGAATTCAGTATTATGTAAACATTAAAGTTAGTAAACGTTAGTACTACTTTACATAATAAAGCACCCTTATTAGTCTGCAGAAGCAAAGTACCATTAATAGCCTTCTAGCACAATACACCACCTCCTTGTAGCACATAAATCATAGACAGAATTAATATGCAATTTTCTAACTTCTCTGTTTCCAGCTTGGTGGACATGGGCATCTTGAAACAATGTAGCAATTGCATCACGTTTACGAACAACTACTTAATCCTTAAAGAAGCTAGCACAATACGTAAGAGGTGTACTTACGCAATGAAACCGGAGGCTAATCTGTTGCATACAAGTACATATCACATTGTCAAAACGACGCACACAACACATAGCACACAAGACACACAGACTAATGTATGCTGAGGCACTTACAACCATCTTAAACAACAAAGATCACTTAGACCACCTACTGTCAAAGCTATGCCTCATCAAGCCCAAAGGCACTCAGAAAAAACAAAACCTTACACAACATAAACCGTCATTCTCAGTGGTGCCCCAAACACTACGCCTCTAATGCAAACAAGCAGTCTCATCACAGGGGACTCCATTGTAAGATATACTGATGCCCCTTTAACAGGGGACTCCATTGTAAGATATACTGATGCCCCTTTAACAGGGGACTCCATTGTAAGATATACTGATGCCCCTTTAACAGGGGAATCCATTGTAAGATATACTGATGCCCCTTTAACAGGGGACTCCATTGTAAGATATACTGATGCCCCTTTAACAGGGGACTCCATTGTAAGATATACTGATGCCCCTTTAACAGGGGACTCCATTGTAAGATATACTGATGCCCCTTTAACAGGGGACTCCATTGTAAGATATACTGATGCCCCTTTAACAGGGGACTCCATTGTAAGATATACTGATGCCCTTTAACAGGGGAATCCATTGTAAGATATACTGATGCCCCTTTAACAGGGGACTCCATTGTAAGATATACTGATGCCCCTTTAACAGGGGACTCCATTGTAAGATATACTGATGCCCCTTTAACAGGGGACTCCATTGTAAGATATACTGATGCCCTTTAACAGGGGACTCCATTGTAAGATATACTGATGCCCCTTTAACAGGGGAATCCATTGTAAGATATACTGATGCCCTTTAACAGGGGACTCCATTGTAAGATATACTGATGCCCCTTTAACAGGGGAATCCATTGTAAGATATACTGATGCCCCTTTAACAGGGGAATCCATTGTAAGATATACTGATGCCCCTTTAACAGGGACTCCATTGTAAGATATACTGATGCCCCTTTAACAGGGGAATCCATTGTAAGATATACTGATGCCCCTTTAACAGGGGACTCCATTGTAAGATATACTGATGCCCCTTTAACAGGGGACTCCATTGTAAGATATACTGATGCCCCTTTAACAGGGGACTCCATTGTAAGATATACTGATGCCCCTTTAACAGGGGACTCCATTGTAAGATATAGTGATGCCCCTTTAACAGGGGACTCCATTGTAAGATATACTGATGCCCCTTTAACAGGGGACTCCATTTTAAGATATACTGATGCCCCTTTAACAGGGGACTCCATTGTAAGATATACTGATGCCCCTTTAACAGGGGACTCCATTGTAAGATATACTGATGCCCCTTTAACAGGGGACTCCATTGTAAGATATACTGATGCCCCTTTAACAGGGGAGTCCATTGTAAGATATACTGATGCCCCTTTAACAGGGGACTCCATTGTAACATATACTGATGCCCCTTTAACAGGGGAGTCCATTGTAAGATATACTGATGCCCCTTTAACAGGGGACTCCATTGTAAGATATACTGATGCCCCTTTAACAGGGTCTCCATTGTAAGATATACTGCTGCCCCTTTAACAGGGGACTCCATTGTAAGATATACTGCTGCCCCTTTAACAGGGGACTCCATTGTAAAATATACTGATGCCCCTTTAACAGGGGACTCCATTGTAAGATATACTGATGCCCCTTTAACAGGGGACTCCATTGTAAGATATACTGATGCCCTTTAACAGGGGACTCCATTGTAAGATATACTGCTGCCCCTTTAACAGGGGACTCCATTGTAAGATATACTGATGCCCCTTTAACAGGGGACTCCATTGTAAGATATACTGATGCCCCTTTAACAGGGGACTCCATTGTAAGATATACTGATGCCCCTTTAACAGGGGACTACATTTTAAGATATACTGATGCCCCTTTAACAGGGGACTCCATTGTAAGATATACTGATGCCCCTTTAACAGGGGACTCCATTGTAAGATATACTGATGCCCCTTTAACAGGGGACTCCATTGTAAAATATACTGATGCCCCTTTAACAGGGGACTCCATTGTAAGATATACTGATGCCCCTTTAACAGGGGACTCCATTGTAAGATATACTGATGCCCCTTTAACAGTGGCTCCATTGTAAGATATACTGATGCCCCTTTAACAGGGGACTCCATTGTAAGATATACTGATGCCCCTTTAACAGGGGACTCCATTGTAAGATATACTGATGCCCCTTTAACAGGGGACTCCATTGTAAGATATACTGATGCCCCTTTAACAGGGACGCCATTGTAAGATATACTGATGCCCCTTTAACCAGGCTGAACAAGGAGAAGATGACTATTAGATGGTTATCTGGAGCCAGGAGTTGCCAAATCACGCATGCACTCAAGTCATTATGCCAAAGAAACCATTATGATTCCATCATAGTCCATGTAGGTGTAAATGACCCGAGATGTCGATCCCTGGACTATATGAAGAGAGAGATTATGGAGCTTTCAGACTTTGTTTCTCAGGTTGTTATGAGCTTAGCACTGAGCAGCATACTACCATCACTGAGGATGATGCCACAATATGAGCAAAAAAAAAAAAAAAAAAGAATGATTTCAACATCTGGCAGTCCTTCTGGTGTCATTCTAATGGGATCCAATATTTCTTAGCTTTGGAGGATATGTTTAACTGACCATGTTGTTTTGCAAAGGGTGGTCTGCACCTTTCCCCTCAAGGCTTTTGAATACTGGCTAAAACTTTATCCTTCCCCATAGTGCCTTTTTTAGGCAAAGCCAAATTCACAAACCTATCGACATAGCAAAATCAACTCAACTGATCCTCAAAGTATTCCTGCTCAATGCTAGGAACCTAAATATATATAATATATAACTATATATATGTATGTGTGTGTGTATAAATACACCCCTGGAAACCTACCTCACACTTGGGAATATCGACATCTATGCAGTTACCAAGACACTGTTTAAAGTCAGAGTACCCCGGCCATCCACACTTTTAGACCAGTAACAAACAAAGTTAAACATGGAGGTGCCTCAGTATACATCAGTAGTAAATATACCTCTAGGGTGGTCAAACAGGATGACATGCTGGATTTCCTCCACATGTAGATCACCACAGAGAAAACTCTGAATCATATTTTAGACAGCTTGAGGTCACCCTCCATGTCCAAGAAGCTCACAGTGCTTACGTGGACCTACCGTGAGACGCTTATCATCCAACATTGCACTAACTAACTCTATAGCTTGCATACTAAAGAAAAGAGCAATCAAATGTTAGTACCGATATAGCAATGTTGCAAGCGGAGAAAGTTTTGTAGTATATTTTAGGTTTTAAGCTGAGTGCTGAAAATGAACTGGTTTAAGAAAAGGTTTTTGTTAGCTGTGTAAATGTATTTTTGGAATTTGTTTTTCTTGTATGAATGCCAATCAAACCAATGTTTTTTTTATATCATGTGGATAAAGAATGGGTTTTAAACATCAAGTAAGGATACAATGTGTTTTTTGGTTCTGATGATGTCTACGTAAATCAAGCATTGTCATTTTAATAAAGGTCCAAACTTTTAATGATATCGAGTGCTCCAGGTGGTTTCCTTACAACTTTGTCTGGGGGCATGTAAAAGACTGTTAAAGAAACTGAAAGAGCCATGCACTAAGGTGCCTTATATGTCCAAGTGATTTGCCTGAGGCACACTACAGCAAAGTGCAAAGCATTCTTGCTGCTGGTAATCCTACTCTGTATTAGTTACAAGTTAGTAGAGCTGACACCATTTCATGTCATGGACTGCACTTGTGGCTACTCCAATATTATTAGCAACTACATGCTTCTTGCATGGCCCAGTGGTTGCTGCTCTCACTCACATTCCCACAGTGGGTGGTGGAGTTGCTTAATGCTCAACAGGGTTTTCATAAGTTCATAGTTATACACTAGGCTAATGACCACCAGGGCCTTTATAAGCCTAGCTATGCAACCTAACTCAATCATGTCCCTATGTATCATGGGCATTTACTAGGAAGGGGTATACTAGTTAGGAAGTTTCTAGAGGGTATGAGGGTGTGTGTTAGTTTGGGCATTACTGCCTGCCTCTGTCCATCATGCTACAATGTAAGGATAGGGCAGCATTCATAATCTCAGTCCATGCCTCACAGCAGGGCTGTGAAAGTGATAAACAGAGTTTGTACAGATAGCAGTTGCAGGGCCTACTAGATAAAGCAGGGCAACATGAATTTGTGTTGATAATTGAAGACCTGACGGCACATATCAGGATAGACAGAACAGGGTATGAGATCTGCTCAGATCCACATGGGTGGGGCAATAGAAATAAAGATTGAGAGGCCTTTCTAGACTTCTGTTTGGCAAATGGCTTAAGAGTGGCCATCACATGTTTCAGCAAGAGAGGCGGTCAGAAAATCACATACAAGAGTGGCCAACATGCAACTCAGGTAGACTTCCTCCTGGTAAAGAAAGGGCATGGGTTAGAATCGAAGATTGCAACATCATCTCCAAAAAGAAAGAGTTAGCTGACAACATAAAACACTTGTTGCCACAATCAGCTGCAACTAGTGATCAGAGAAGTCTCTAAGGTCAATAGAATCTAGACTGAAGACCAGGAATTTGGCTGGAGAGACAGTGCATGAATTCAAGGAATTATACAGGGTACTAACACACCTCAGGATGAAGGGAAATAGGTGAAGCTGAAGAAGAATCGAAGCATCTTAAAACAGCATGTGTGAGGACTAAAGAACAGAAATGTGGCTGAGCCAGGTATAGAAATAAGGTACATAAGGAAAGCTGGTGGTGGAATGCAAAAGTCCAGGAAGTCATCAAAAGAAAGAAACAGTGCAGGAAAAAGCAGGACACAGAAAAGACAGATCAGGCTAAGAAAGAATACTGGTTGGCTATCAAAGATGCTAAGAGAGAAGTTAAAATAGGAAAAAACAAGGCATCAAAGGCACTTTACCTGCTTCTTTAAAGTGACTCAGTAGATGGCACAAAGAAACTATATCAGGTTGCATGGTAAAGACAAGAAGATGAAGATAGTTGAGAAGATGAAGATAGTCGGACACCGTTCATGAAGGATGAAACCAACAACCTGCTCATCAGTCCATGGGACATCCAAGGCACATGGCAGGAGTACTTCCAGCAGCTTCTGAATGAAGAAAACCCACAGAAGCTGTATGGCCACAGGCCACAATGAAAGAGGAGGAGGAGCCCACCACAGAAACAGGAAGAAGAGCACTAAGGGAAATAAAGCCAGGAAAAGCAGCAGGCTCAGATGAGGTCACAGCAGATATGATAAAGATGCTGGGTGAGAGAGGGAAGAAATGGCTTCAGATGGTAGACATAGCAGTATGGAGAGAAAGGCATATCCCACATGACTGGATAATAAGCATACTAGTGCCACAGGATAGGGAATGGAATTCAAAACTGAAGGTACATAGGATGAAACTGAGCACAGATAATAGAGTTGTAATGGCAGCAAACGGGGAGGGGGGGTCAGAAGCAGCTAAACACTGAGATAGAAGGGAAAATAGTGGAAAAGGTTATCAGCTTTGGGTATCTGGAAAGGGTGGCTGAAGAGAAGGGAAGTCTAGATGAGAAGGTCAAAGTTAGAATCAGAGGGGCTCCAGTAAAATGGTAGAAAGTGTCAGGTGTATTATATGACAGAAGAATGCCAAAGAAGCTGAAAAGTAAGGAGTGCAAAATGGTGGTGTGACCAGTACTACTGTGTGGTACAGGAATGTGAACAGTAAAGGCAGAACAACTGAGGAAGCTAGAGGTGAGGGATATGACGTGCCAAAGATGGGTGGTAGGATGGACACTATGGGACAGACAAAGAAATCAGGACATCAGAGGAGAATCCAAAGTAGCTCCAATTGTAGAAATGATCAAGGAGAACAGATTAATGTAATCTGGGCACATGTGCACAAAAGCAGAAGACAATATGGTGAAGAAGTTTTGGGACAGACAGGAAGAAGGCAAGAGGAAACAAGAGCAAAGGGACAGAAGACTTGACAGGCAAATTTGTCGAAGACGGTAGAAGAGAGGCACCGAAAGGAGAGAGATAACAGTTGACAAAAAACCTAACCCATGTAGAAAATCGGAAAAATGGGGTTTGACAAAGAAGATGATGGTGATGATATCATTACTATTATTATTGCTGAGCATTCCGAGTAAGTTAAACATTTTGTGTTTTTTGTGGAAACACATGGACTGTAACAAGGCACGAGAATTAGCTGTGTAAAACTCTAATACTTAAAAGTGAGTCCAGATGATAGGAAGCCCACAGATGAAGAAGGTAGTAATATAAGATGAGATTGTACAATGGGGATAGAAAGTTTTGATGCTCTTTTTGTCTCCCTAGTCTGCCAACTCATTAAGAAAGCTCCAATTTCTCATCTGTGTAGCACTTCCTGGACACTAGAACACTAGTACACTAGGACACTAGGTACGGGAGGCAAAAGCCTGGGATTTTGATGAGCCATTCATCTGGTGTTGTTTCAAAATGGGCTTGTTTTTTAGTAGCATGGCTCTGCTTGGTGTTGTCTCCAAACACACTGAAGTATGTGAAGTACTTATTTTATAAAGATCTTTTTTTTTTTAATTTGAAGTTTGTTAACAAAGTTAGAGCACTGGTAGACTTAGACTGGTGTAAGTTGCAGCACTGTGGAAATACAACCAAAAAAGCTATAAGCACTAGTCAATATCATTTCAACAATGGTAATGAAAAAGCAGGTAAGCAGAGAGGTATTAAATCAAGATATGTAAGATACGTTTGCCCTCATAATCAAACCACACCAGCTGTGAGTAAATCCAACATTACTCACACCTAGTCATGGGCAATTGCTTAAATATAAGTTAATAAACAAACATATTGTTTTATTTTAATTCAAAGTTGTAGTAGCATATATTGTTGATACTTAATCTGAAATAGTCTTAAGTCCAAGAAGCCTGCAACTGGAGGGAGGGTTGGTGAAGAGATTTCAAAGCAGGCCCCCACCAAAAAATCCCAAATTGGGCCCTATGCTTCCTAAGGTTGACCCCGCTGTAAGACACTTCTTCTGGGGTACAAAAATCAAAATACAGTTTATCAGATGGATGAAATTAACTTAAAAATAATGAAGAAAATAGGTCCATAGATTAGTACTAAGCTAACTGCCCTTGCGAGCCATTTTAAGCCTAGCCAGTTATCCCTTGTGAGACTCAAACCCCACACCTTGTGCTTGCAAGGAAAACACCTTAAACATTAGGCCACCCTCCAAAACCCAAATGAAATGGTAATTCTGTCCTCTGAAATGGCTCATAAGGTACAAGCTATGGGTTGCATTCTCTAAGAAATTGAATTAGGTACAGAATTTGTAGTAGCACTTCATATAGATTTATTTTTTTGCCCGCAGCTGGAATATTGTACACAGTTGTTCCCTACAAAGAAAAAGTAAGTGAAATTAACAGTGTTTAGAGAAAGGCCAATATGATGATATGTGGAAAGGAAAAATTATTCAAAAAAAGTCTAAGAACCATATCTTTACAGTCTGGAGGATAGGTGATGGTAGGAACATGCAAGGTTCTTAGTGACAAACAGAATGGTTAACTTCAGAAAGACAATACAAGTGTGGAAGAAGGGGTGGCCAGGGGTGACAATTATTATGTAATTAATCGATTGTTTGGTTGTAATTTATCTCTTAATGAAGACATTTTGGCATTTTTACCTTTTTCATTCACAACCTGGCCCAAAGAAAACATTAATTCTTCTATCTGCTGTTAAATCATGTTCAGAGTTGCACAGGAGCTAGAGCCTATTCCAGCAAAAAAAAAAAGGCATACAGCAGGGGACCACTCCTTGACAGGTTACCAGTGAATTGCTGGACATGTAGACACACACACACACACACTCACACACACACACACACACACACACACACACACACTACATTCATGCCTAGTGGCACTTCAGAAGAACTGACTTCTGAAATCCCCAATTTAAAGTTTGCTGGTTTGGTCATCAGCCAGACTTATATTCATAAATCCCAGGACTTGGATCAGCTTATCTACACTCCCACCAGGGGCAGCAGTATCCTAGACCTGGTCATTACCAACATGGGTGACCGGTGTTCCACACCAGTTGTCAGTTCCTCGTTGGTCATATCCGACCACAAGCTAGTCAGCCTAGACATCAACATCCCAACACCACCCCTCATTAGGGAAACCACCTTAAAAAATTTCTCCAAAGCCAACTTCACACTTATGACAGAAGTGGCAAACTTCACAACATCCATGCAGACGGACAATAGAGGTACGACTGCTGAATCCTACACAAATGCAGTTTATAACACTTACACGATCATGCTATCCCTAACAGAACCAAGATGCTATCCTCCAAAAAAGGAAGCCAATCTGGTGGTCCCCTGCTATAAACAAACTCTGAAACAGAAGAAAGAAACTGTTGCAAAAAAGAATAAAATCCCATGACTGGAAGAACTCCCTGGTCAACCTCAGTAAGAAGCTGAGATCCCTCATAAAATCCTCCAAAGCTAGTTATGAAAACAAAATCGCCACTGATTCTAAAGACAACCACAAAGCATTCTATAGCTATGTCAAGAATCTCAATGGCAACACTCAGATGGCACTAAATATACAGAATCAACTAATATTGCCAACATCCTGACAGATAGGTTCAGTGCTAACTTTACCCCCCATCACCCCCTAAAGGGTCCATCTCTATACTGGAAGAATGCAAAGTTCCTGTAATCACAGCTGCACAGGTAAACAACACACTCTCCAAAGCCAAGAACACAGCATCCGTGGGACCTGACAACATCCCAGGCTGCATTATACATGAACTACAGAATTAACTGGCACCCCACCTAAGCACCATGTTCAATGACAGCCTCACCTCAGGCTTTGTGCCCACTGAATGGCACACAGCAATGGTTAACCCACTCCACAAAGGGGGGAGCAACCACGGGCCCTGGGAACTACTGCCCCATTAGCCTAACGAGCCTGGTCTGCAAGGCCATGGAACGTATCATCCTAGAACTTATAAACAAAGACATTGGTAATCTCAAAACTCTGGACCCCACCCAGTTCAGGTTTGTAAAAGGCAGATCATTGTCTCCTAAACCTTATTGACTTCTTTGAATCAGTCACCAAAGCCGTAGACGAGGGTAAGGTGGTAAACACAGTCTGTCTAGATCTTGCCAAGGCTTTTGACACCACCCCCACTCTGAAATGATAGGTAAACTAGGTATAAATCCCTATGTCACAAGATGGGTTGCCAACTGGCTCAGTGACAGAACCCACACTGTGAAAGTAGCAGACTCCAAATCTGACTTCAGACCAGTGACAAGTGGAGTAACACAGGGTTCAGTCCTGGGTCCCCTCCTGTTTAGTATCTACTTTTCTGAAGTACAAGCTAACACAGAAGGTCTTTGGCTAACGAAGTTCACAGATGACTGCAAACTAGGAGACATAATTGAAACTCCTAATGATGTGGACATCCTACAAAAGGGCCTTACTTAGACAGATGCCAAAAAGTGCACTGTCATCCCCTTTGGTAAAAACTCTGTACCCATGAGCTACCACATAGGTGGTAGTCTACTTCACACCGAAAGTGTGATAACAGACCTTGGGACACAGGTGGACAGCAGTCTCTCCTTTGATAGTCACATCACCACAGTAGTCAGGAAATCCTTCTACGTGGCACACCTCATCACAAAAGATTTCTCATCCAGGAACAAAGAGGTCATTGTTCCCCTCTACTCATCACTTATTAGACACATTATAGAGTACAGCGCCCCTTTTGGTACGTACCTCACAAGACATCTACAACAACTGGAAAGACTGCAAAAATACCTCACTAAGAAGATTACCAGCCTCAAACAGATGCCCTACGCAGACCATTTAGAAAAACTCCAGCTTTACTCCGTCGCATATCGCCTACTCAGAGGCAATCTCAGCCTAACATACAAAGTTATGTCAAACCTAGAGCTGTTGGACATACTCGACTTAAAGAAATCCCAATCCCTCCAAGCTACATGCTCTAAGGACCTAAACCTTGTCACCACAATAAACAGAACATGCTGGAGGGATAGATTCCTGTCCCAGAGACTTCCCATACTCTGGAACAAACTACCTATCTATATTAAACAAAGCTCCTCATTAGCACTCTTCAAGAAAAATCTTGATGATTGAATGGGAAATGGGAAATAAAATCTTGATGATTGGATGGGAAATAGGAAATTCACCTTGGGGTTCACATCTGTGGCTCTGCTCGACAGGGGCACAGGAAAATAATTTTCTTGGGTGGCGAAAACCAGGGTAGCTTTTTGGCTAGGCTTTTATAGGCCCTAGGGCCGATAGCCTAGTACCTACCTATGAACCTATATGAGGAGCGCAGTATGGCCTGGACATTCTGGAGGTGGCATACCAGGCCTGCTGAGATCATCGCTTAATCATGAAGGAGGGCTGCAGAGTACCTGGTATATTTGGATTAAGGACTGCCTGCATTAGCCACTGGAAGGTCAGTGGTGTTCCAAGAAGTGCAAATGGTAAGATGCTGTAGTGAAAGAGTCCAACAGGTTTGGAGAATACCATTACATCCTTGGTTTAAGGATTAAGTGGGATTTGGCAGTATCCTTTTATTAAATCCAGAGTGGACAGAAATTGTGTTTTACCTAATCTATGAACTAGGTTACCCATTGAAGGCATAGGGTAGGAATCAATTTTTGAAATACTCTTTAGCATTCTGGAATCCTTACAGAAACGTATATAAACTCAACTAGTTTATTAGGTTGCTACAGGCACTCTGGAATTTTTTGTGTAACCCTGAATTTAATCATTTATCGTACCCTTTTCTTAATTGCTCAATATTCAATATGACTTTAGACTACTTTACCACTAGTTAAAGTTTCAATATTGTGCTGACTTAAACCGATCCTAGTAGATAACTCTGAGAATATATTTATAAGATTAATACATTTTTTTCAAATTACAAGTTCCTTAACTACTACTTCTTGGAATGCTGACAAGGTTGCACATACTGCAGGAGCCCTGTTTTCTGCAAACATATTCCTACAGGAATCCCAGGTTCTTACCAATGCTTTAGAACAATTCAGTGTTATATCTGCTCTGGTTTACTTTTCACATTTTGTATTACTTTAAAGATAACTTTACTGTGACTTCAACAGGCATGTGCCAACTTGCTAGATACTTTTTCTTGGCATTGGGCACCAAGACAAGTACTTTGGCCATTGTTTTAAACCCTCTGTGCTCTTTTCACATTCTACTTTTCTATGGGCCTTACAATGTCAAGCCCTTTCTGCAAATCTTTAATGTAGCTGCATATAATGGTTGAGTGGATTGATTCGGTTATGGCTTGGGGTACTTATGTCATAGCAAAAAGATAATTGGCAAAGTCTTTTTCACCCAGCACTGTAACTTTACTCAACATGGATATTACTGTTTCATTAAAATGCTCAACTAGCAAATCTGTCTGATTGCATTACAGAGCTCTTCATCTGTTTTACCTTAACGATCTGGCAAACCTATGCATGACTTGGGTATTCTCAAGGAAAACATGTAGTTGCTCTTTTGCGATAGCTTAAGCATTTATTCCCTACAAGGGTACTGCTTCATTAAATTTGGTTGCATAGTCAGTGACCACCAGTACATAACTATGATCCTTACTTGACGTTATAGGTAGTTTTCTGGTTGTCATTTCTGTTCACTCTAATGGGATTTCTATTATAAAAACAGCTATGAAAGGTCTCCCTGCAGTCTGGGCAATACACTATATTTTGACATTCTGAGATAAACAACACTAATATATTCTAGTTCTTTTATAACATCAGGCCGGTAAAATCTAGCTAGAACTGTAGCTTTTGTTTGTCCTTTTTCAAAGTTCCCCTAAGAATGTGGCTATGTGCCGATTTCACTATAGATTTTATGAAAGACTTTTGTAGTAATAACCGACTTAGTATCGTTTCCCTTTATTCAGTCATTTTGTACAGCAAATCATAGCTCAATTCAAAAATATACCAGGTTTCAAAAAGAAAAAAAGTGCCCAGCTATTACCACAGCAATAAATATACGAAACAAAGGCACTCAGAAGGAGAAACAACTCCTGCTTTCCAGTATAGTGTAGCTTCACTCAATGTTTATTAAAACAAAAAAAGTGAAACATTTTTCTCCCAAGTGCTTTTGTTTTGTGGATCAATTCAAAAATTGTTAATCAAAGGAGCAACATGTAAGTGTTATCACAATAAAGGAGTCAGAAAACACAAACACCTTTCTTAATCACCAGTCACACTGCTTACAGATGATGTTTGCAGCTCGCTGCCTACGATTATCAGCTTTTATTCTATATTTTTCCTCTTGCATTTTTTTTCTCTTTTTAGTCCATTTAAAATTGTGTAAACAACTTTATCCCATTACAGTCCACTCTGTATTGCTTTGGCAATACCAACTACAAAGTATTTGTTATTTAAGCCAGTAATTTTATATACTGTATTTATCACATGCAATTGCAGTTTGTATTGCTTTCTATCCAAACTGAGCTTAAAAATGATTGTTGTGGTCAGCACTCTCCCCTGAATAACAAAGTTAGATAAATAAATACACACAAATACATACATGCATTCATTTCATATTTCAAAGTAATACTAGAAATGGGGCTATTCTGGTTACTTGTTTCCCTTCCATTCACACTATACTCCTAGTACTGCTCAGCAAATTGTCTTCCTCCTATACTTTTTTTTAAATCATATGGATTATCTAGTGATCTGTCCAGTCAATGTTTCTTTCCTCAGGGTCCTGGCATGAAGTGTGTGGGGGGGGAGGTGTATCCTCTTTCTCCAGTAAGATATTTGCAGCTTCTTCTCCTTCATCTAACTCATCCTCCAGAAAGGGTAACTAATGAAATTTATTTTCTTTAACTACGGTACTGCAATTTCTCTTTTATTCAGCTTTGTATTGTTTCTATTTCTTCTAGCCTTAGATTCTTACTTCAGTAACTCTCCACACTGAAGCTTAAGTCTCTGTTCAACTTCTTGAGTACCTCAACTCATTTTACTCTACAAGTATAGGCCCTCTGTAGCAGTTCCTGTAATGGCTTCTATTGCAATTTTGACTACATGAGTTTCACATCAGGTATGGCCATTTCTTCTACCCTGACCTAAATTGTAGTGCCTTCTGAAGCTTCCAGTACCACAGATTTGAATGTACGTGCTCCATACATCTCTAACAAATTTTCAACCCCTTCCAGAACAGTTTTTCCATAGTTCTTTAAATTGTGGAAAATCCCAGCCAGTTATCATAGCATATGTTATATTAGGCACCACAGCTACTGGCTGTAATAATTTTCCGAGAATAGTTTGCATTTCTAATTGGGTTATGTCATTATCTATCTTGTCCACATGTAGACACACTATTTCACTGTTCTGGTAGCTAGTAGTTTTACGCTTACGCACTTGTATTGTGATTTTAGTAATGTAATCAGGCCCCCTGAGTTTAACCGTTTAGCTCTTCTTTCCCTTTTACTGCAGTAGTAACACTAGTAAGTTTGGCGACATCACAATAATAGAATGCAGATTCTACACTTAAAGAAGTTAACCATTTAGCAGCATCATCGCCTTCATCTAGACAGTTACACACACTTTAACAGCTTGCTGATTAGTACTATTAGACTTTACATGTATAATACTGTTATAATTAGCTGTATAATACCTCATTATGCACCCTTTCTTAAAACATATAAAAAAAAACTAGTCCAAAGAACAATATTTTTGTTTGTTTATGGACACTGGTACATGCGTAAGAGAAAGCTTGTTACTAACTCTTTGTAACCTCTAAGGCCGGTTTGTTGAACTATTTCACTTAATAACAAATGTTTTATTAAAAAAAAAACTGTTCAGAAAACTTTTGATCACAATGAAATAGTCACTTCCTTAAGTGCTTTTAAGTCTGTATACAGTTAGAATTTCCAAAGTTTCATTTATATCATTCAGTTCAGGTTTTATAGTATTAAATATGTATCAAATGAGTCATCGTGACTTTACCAGGCAGTCCATAGATATTGTCTACTTATGATTCTTAGTGGCTTGCAGTTCAAGTGAGGGGCTTACTTCAAATAATCATGTGCATTTCTATCTTCAAGACCAACGTAGCTTTGAGGTAGTCTCCAGTCAATTGAGATGAAAAAAATCAAATCCATTCAGCTTGATGCCAACCTTCCTTAGCTGCAAAACATTCAAATGCTATACAATAGTTATCTGTATCATCTTCTATTTCCATCCTCTTCCTCAGATAGACACTGGGCTTTGGTGTACCTATTAGAGAGCATGACATAGTGGTCGTCTTTTGCTTCAGATGTAGTAGTTGTTGGCAGTTTCTTTCCTGCAAACTAATTAGGCAATGATAAGCAGTTGCAACAACTTTTACAAGAGCCTCGCTATATATTTTTGTCTGTTTTGGGGGTCAACAAAGCTAGTTGTCGTAGACACACAGTCCGATCACAGCAACTGCAGCACCCACAGACTTGGGGGGGGTCAGTCTTTACTCACGACCTTTTTCCTTGCCATGAGAATCCTTTTGGCCAGGGGATCCTAAAGTTTTGACAACAGTCTGATAATCTTTCACTAATTAGCAACCTTTGCACCTGCCACAAGAGCACCTTCCCATACTGGTACAAACAGTACAACACAGTAATTCAGAAAATGTGTTCATATACATGGGCAAAGGAGCCAACAGCCCCTTAAAAAAAGTTTAGCCTCTGTCCCTACAGTTAGCAGTCCATTCACCGTTGTTCTACCCACTCAGTCCTGGATGTGATACATGCAGATTTGTCTTAGCAATACAACAGTCTCTCGAGCCAGTTCTAAATGTTAATACTGGGCTTGTTCTACAAAAATCAACTGAAAAGAAGATTTTGTTTATCCTTAAACTTGAGGATGAGGTAATGAGGTATTCTGAAACAAGACACACAGCTCACATTCCCTGTAAACTTAATTTAAAACAATAAGTAAGAAGGTCACTGAAAAAACAATCAGTAAAAACAAAATGAAAACTCCAGCAAAGCTAGAATTCCACTGAGTGACCTCCCAAACCTCTTGTATCAGAGGTTTCAGGCCAATAAAGCCAAACCCCACTAGCTGTGGATATGCATATTTCGGCCTTGTTGGTTTTATTGGCCGTAAATTGTTCAGTAAAATGATGAAACAAGTCATGGACATTCAGAATTGCCAATTAGCTGAAACACCTGATGTTCATAAGGATCATTTGCATATATCCCATGTGCCTCTGACACAAGAGGTTTGGGAGGTCACTCAGTGGAACTTCTAGCTTTGCTGGAGTTTTCATTTTGTTTTTACTGACTGTTTTTTCAGTGACCTTCTTACTTATTGTTTTAGTTTGTTGTTTGGAATATTTTTGCAGTGACCCTAATGATGATGGACATCAGCTGGATATAACAGCCCTGTGTTGCTAATGCTTAATCAAACACTCTGCTTATGCGGTGCTGATGAGTTCCTAACAAGGCATAGATATGCATATCCACAGTTAGTGGGGTTTGGCTTTACTGGCCTGAAATTTTCCAGTAAAATGATGAAACAATTCATGGACATTCAGAATTGCTAATTAGCTGAAATACCTGATGTTCATAAGGATCATTTGCATATATCCCATGTGCCTCTGACACAAGAGGTTTGGGAGGTCACTCAGTCGAAGTTCTAGCTTTGCTGGAGTTTTCATTTTGCATTTTTTGTAAGCTTAATTTCAAAACTGCAGTGTCACAATTAATTTCAAAGTAAGCAAACAGTTAACAAGTTACATAGAATAGTAATCTGACAGCTTTTATAGCTCAGAGGTAGCAGCATACCAACATACTTTGGATGCAGTAGCTTCCTGTCTCTTTGGGTTTATGGTAACAAAATACATCCTTCCTTAGGTCAAAGTACTGTTTCCCAACTTTTCCAGGTATACAAAACACATAAATTGTATAAATCACACACAATAATCCGTACTGCAAGAAGCACACCATGAACAACGGAGTAATAGATGAGCGCTTTTGTTTCTTTTAATTATTTGAACACAAATTCATCAGATAAAATCACTTTCAAAGGTTCATCCTTTATAATCCAAGTAGACCAATCAATTCTCTTTATTAATAAAGAAGACACTTGCATTTAAAAACACATTCTTTTAACCATTTAAAACTCTAATGAATTTATTGTGCATTATTCATAAAATGATATATCAAGACAAAATGGACCTAGCTGGCACCAATCTCCTTAAAAAAACAAGTGTGACATCCACACTATCTGCCTTCAATGCCAATAAACTACTAATGGATATGTATCATTAATTCCTGGAGTTTGTGTGGCATTCAGCAATATTTGACAATATGTCTCTCTATACTCTAAAAATGAAGACCAGTTCCCTCCTTTCTCATTCCTAGCTACCTTTTCTAAGATGCAAAATACAAACTTATTAAAATCATTACACTTGGTAGTGTGTCTCTACAGATCATTGAAACTGTCTTTTTTCTTAATGGCATAGGCATGCTGGTATATTTTCTTTTAATCTGATTCTCTATCTTACCTACATAGAAGGCAGTACATGACAAACAAAAATCAACATACACTACTCCATTGGTGTTACAATGAAAATTACCTTCTACAGAAAGAACTTTGTTGTAAGCATCAATAACTATGTTGTTCATCTCATAGCTATGCCTACATTCATTATAGGCACCAGACTTTCTCATTTGTCCATTATAAGTGCTAGTGCTTCCAAA
The DNA here is from genome assembly GCF_019279795.1 of Protopterus annectens. NCBI lineage: Eukaryota > Metazoa > Chordata > Ceratodontiformes > Protopteridae > Protopterus > Protopterus annectens. Next base: position 433,461,288 of record NC_056747.1, on the reverse strand, counting down.
GTTTTTATTTTTTTTAAATATATTTTTCATATTTCTTCCCCATTCTAAATACTGTCCTGGGGCTTTACCCAACTTATCATTCAGGTCAAATACACCAAACTTTCCACTTTTAATGAGCCAGCAGGTTTCCTTTTTTATGCCACAAATTCCTTCTTACTTTTGCAGTTATACTTTTCCACCCAAGTATGTTGGTCAAGTCTCTTCTAATCTACTTCACAGGAATATGGTCTCTATACTACAAACATTCCTAAAATGCAAGCAGGCTGAGTACAACTAGTTAACTGGGAGTATACGTTTCAACCTCTTAGAATAAGTCTGGACAAGGAGTAAAATAATGGGGCCACAAAGGCCCAGAAATGTGGACAACTTTAAAATATTGCTCTTTATTTTTATTATTATTATTATTGGTAGAATAGCAGGACATGTTTTAGCATACATTTTCTGAAGGATGTAAAGTCTGAAAGTCAAATGTATGTCATTATTTAGTGATGTCAATCTTCAGTGATTTGCCAGAAAAACACAGATTTTATGAGGAACTAACCAAAAAAAAGAGGTAAAAATCTAGACATTTGAGAGGCATGATTGGGAGAATTTCCTACTTTTGAGCTTGCCTTTCTGCAAGAAATGGTCTATATTTGAATTCAGTGAACTGACTCCTGGGCAACAGCATCCTAGATGCTGTGTATGCAGCAATCATCATCTCTGCATGATGCCCAGTATATATATATATATATATATATATATATATATATATATATATATATATATATATATGGAAGCACTTTACATAATCAAAATACTGAAATCTCGAATGTCATATGGTCGAGACCATATGATCGACATTTCAGTATACCGAATATGTAAAGTTTTACAAAATAACACTTTACTTACCTTAAAACGTTACGTGCACACAGAGGCAAGGCTTCTTGTAAGCTCTGTGTGTACGTAATGTTGTTATCTTTTTTGTGGTGTTGACAGGAAGTGGGAAATCTTCTGTTTTGCGCTTCCGCATACAGCGCAATATGGGAGATTTCCCTTTTCCCCACTGTAGCGCAATCTCGGAGTTGGTATATTTAAGTAGGGGGGGTGTGGGGGGCACAAGCCCCCCTGCAAAAGCAATGTTTGACATTTTTTTTTGCGTTTCATTTTAGAAGTTCGAGTTTCCAAAACTCGATCTTTTGGTCTCGACCATATGAGGTTCGAGATTTTGGGAATTCGATCTTCTAAAGTGAATCTATATATACATATATATATATATATATATATATATATATATATATATATATACACACACACATAAAATGAGGTGCCATTCAGTATACACATAAAATGAGGTGCCACCCATTATATACATCTACACATATATACATATAAAATGAGTTACCAACATTACCACGTTTTTACAGACAGCAGCATAATCGTATAATTGTTAGACTCTGATAATGAACAGAAAAGTCTGTATAACACAGAAGAGAATTAAGAAGTGAGGACAGTCTATATAGGAAATGAATTACAGAAAAATATGAAAATATGTATTTTGACACAAACTCATTATTAAATACTAGCGTATAAATAATAGAGAATGGGCAAACTGTACACCAGCACCATGACTAGAGAACAAACGTTCTACAGCAGGGTTATAATGTACAAGTATTGCCCATTGAAAAATGAGCCTGCTACTACACAACAGCATGTCAAGCTGCCGTGGAGCTTGGACTGAAAAAAAAAACAGACGACTGCCATTATTTTACCCTCACTAAGCAGCTCTGCTGTTTAGCAAGTATAACATACATTTAAAAAAAGAAAACTGACAAACAAAAGTGTGTGTGTTAGAGTATGCGTGCATGTAAGGGAAAGCGAGAATGATCGAGCCATTACTTTACACTCGCTAAGCAGCGCTTTTGCTGTTTAGCGAGTGTAAAATCTAAATATAACAGGAAAAAAGTGTGTGTGTGTGTGTGTGTGTGTGTGTGTGTGTGTGTATGTTTCTGTCTGTGCATGTGAATTCATGCATGAAAGTAAAGTGTGTGGGAATGACAGAGACAGCGTGAAGAGTGAGAGCGATCCAACAATGGCAGCAGGAGCATTCGAGAGGTTTACTTACTTTTCACCTCTTAGTTAACTGAAGAAAACCTAAAATAAAGGGAGAACAAAGGCTCAAACAGGAACATAGTCCTGTTAAAAAATCGCAGAGTTGCTGCAATAATTGGACTTGTGTTAGCATGCATTTTCTGAAGTTCAGTTGTGTGTGTGTGTGTAAGGAGGGGTCTGTGTGACAGAGGGAAAGACAGTGCGATCGATGGAACACTGGCAGCAGCAGATAACAGGCTTGCATACCTCTTGACCTTTTAGCTCAAGAAATGTGGATTAAGCCTGAAATAAAGGGGGGGAGGCGCCAAAATAGGAACAGACTTTAAATATTATACTTAAAAAATTAAAAAGTAAGTTAAATAATAGGATTTCTATTAGCATGAATGTTCTGAAGGAAATAAAGTCTAAAAGTCAACTGTATGTCATTATTTAGTGACATCCATCCTCAATGACCATCAAGAAACCGTTTTAGCAGTAAGGGACCAAAAAATAAAATATCAGATATCTAAATATCTAGATATGTTTTTTTTTTAATGACATATTTTTGATGTAAAATGCTTCCTGTAACACCATTGACATAAACTACAGAAACTTTGAAACATTAGGTAGAGGAACTATTTTACATCAAAATATATACTAATAAAAAAATATAAATAAGTAAAACACAACAATTTTACAGAGATCCCATTCTCTAAACTCAGTACTGTCTTGCAGGATGTGTTTAAATGTGTAATTAATGCCCTTCCAGGGGCTTAGAGGCCCTCACAACACCCCTGGCCAGGTATTAATTAAACATTAACACACACCCTGTCAGGCATTATTGCTTACATATTATAAATAAGGGAGCAGCAACAGATTCAGCTGGTTGCTGAGAGATTGTTTGGAGACCACCTCAGCTATTTTCCTAAAACTCTTGCAAAAATGAAGATTGTTTAAAATATTCAACAGTTGTAAAATGATCATATTCTTCATTTTTCCTGTATCTGGTTCAGACCATGGAAAGACGTTTAGGAGAACATCTCTTTTTGTACTGCAGACTAGAGGCAGGCTTGCACAGTCACATGGCTTGTTGGTCTTGGGCTGAAGTTAATTGCACTGTTGATAAATAGTTTGTAACACAGAGTAGGAAAGTTGTCAAAATGCAGTAAGAAATGCAGAAAGTATCAGATCAAAGGCAGAAGCTTCAGTGTAGTCACTGGGAAGTATTTCTTTAAGGGAAGGTCTAATAGTTCAATAGAATGCTACCAGAAGCTGCAAATTGTAAAAATGCAGATGTATTAAAGAAAAGAATGCAGTAGCAGAAAACTGGATGGGATACGAGTGAGGCAAATGCAGGATTCTAGGCACAAAATGGAGGACAGGCTTGGTGGGTAATGTTATTTTTTTCTTCCATCACCATTCTGTTATGCTAAACCAGGGAGAAACAAAAAATAAAATGAAGAGGAAAAGAGTGGACATTAGGGTACAGGCTAAGATGAATGAAAGGTGAGAGGAAATGTATAGAACACACGGAGTATAGAGCCATGCAGCTACATTAAGAGTATAGGAAGAGATAAAGCAGTAGGACTGAAGGGTAGGATGAGAGTGCCGATCAATGGCAGAAATGCAGATAAAAATAAAAGACAGTTTTTGAAAGCTCACCTTACCTTGTCATTAGGCAAGCAGTTAAATATGCAGAGAAGTGACTTTAAAATTAGGAGTAATCACCACCTCCACTATGAGGTCACCTTGACATGAACCACAAAAGCTAAAGTTCATCAACTATAAAAACTGGCATCCATGGAAAAATAATACACATCTATAATTAAATGGGATAAACAAGAGAGTCTGTAAAAAATGCAAATTGTTTCTGTGGTGAATTACATGACAGAGAAAGTGACAGCTCCTTATTACGATGATAACAGCACAAGTTTTAAAATAGAATAATAACTGAAACAAAAGCAATTTGCATTCCAAATCTTCATTTGAAATGGATGATCTGGTTTTAATCAAGCACATCACTTCAAAATGCTTTTAATTACTCAAAGTCAAGAACTATATTGTGATTTTTAATTTCTACTTTGAGCGTAGTGATTAGATTTATACAAAATATTTTAAGATGAAGATGAATGCTCCACATCAGAACCGATTGTCTACACTACTGCACCAGAGACAGCCTTATTGTCAGGTTCACATTTATCCGACATCTCTATCTTTCCTGAAATAAATGCCCAGCCTACAGGAAAAGGCAATTCACTTTGAGAATGTCATTAAAAACGACAAATGGCAAACTGTCATTTGTTTTCTTTATTGCAAAACAAACATCTCTTTTTTTTTTGTCTCTCCCCCTCTCTCGAAGTTATGCTTTTCACATTTTTTCTTGATATGGTCTTATTGTATTGGCTATAGCATTACTTGGGAAAAATCTTGCTTTTATAATACATAGATTACAGATTTAGCCTTATGTTGACAATGACTCCTATCCACATTAACTTCAGCCCCTGGACTCGCATCTGTTTATTTCCCATAACAATCACTACTACTTTGATTATTGACAAAATTTCCAATAATTTCAAAATTCACAATCCTGTGTGCCACTGTTTTACGTTTCAGGTGAAAATGTGCAAATAAACAACAGCACTCTCTCTACAATCTCTACTATTATAAAATCCAGCTCGTAAGAACAAGAAAAAAGATACTATGTTCTCATATGACATTTATTTAAACCTCAGCTGCAGCTGTACTGCCAGGGTTCTTTATCACTCTGTTACACCATTACAGAAAGCTGTAATAATCTCCGTACAAATGCCTTCATGTTTGTCTTTATTTTAAAGGAGATTGCTTTTGCTGTTATGTGACATGTAATCATTTGGATGCTGAAGCATATTGATACATTAAATATTTAAAATGCGCAGCACAAGGTGATACAATGTTATTAGTAATATATTTGAAAGATGCCAAATATTATATATATATATATATATATATATATATATATATATATATATGTATATATATTGACAGTTCATTTCTCCTGGTATCTTATTACTTATCTCATGTGTTGTTTTTCATACAGATATTAAATGCAGCAGATTCATTCACAGCACTTTAAATAAATGTGAATAAAGAATGTGTAGTGCCTATAAGAAAGCCTTGAAAGTTCTAACTATGATGTGGGTTGGTTTATAATGTATATATTTTAATTGCTGTTGGTTTCTTACCCTTATTAATTAGGGATATTTTCATGTACATCCGATTTCTACCTAAACAATAGTCCCATGAAATATAAGAACATATTTTTTAGTTATGAATATAGTAACCTTCACTTTAATAAGCTTGATTTTAATTATTCAGTATTTTTCATATATTCATATTTTTGACATGCGTCTTGCATGGAACTCTGTCCCAGAGCAACAGTTACTGACTAGGTATGTGGGTCATCTATTCCTGAGGGTAGTTACATTGTTGCCACAGATTACCTATAGTTCTGAGACTTAAGATGAAGGCAAATTGGCTAGATTTCATAAAGTGGTTTTCCCCTTCATAAAGAAGCAGATTGTTTCCTTGTCATCTCCGAGCAAGGTAGATCTATAAAAGCTTGAAAGCTTTTGGGCCAAACATTTTTTCCCAGTATCAATGCAAGATGTCAGAGTATCTTCTGCTCACTAGCTCATGCTCTAGGCATTTATCTTCCACCAGAAAAGGAACAAATATACTGAAAAGCTTTCATGACCTTTCCTTTAAAAGAATACAACACTTTGCAGCAGTATAAGCCTTTAAGCTGCAGACATGTAGACCTAAGTCTGAATCCCATGGATTTAAATCTGCATATAATGACCATGGGCCAGGCATTTAACTTCCCTGTGCTTCTACAGAATACATAAAAACTGTGTATAACATATTCTGTATTGTCTTGTTAAATACTTCATCTTTTTTTCTTTGTGTTTTTCCTTGTTAAATACTTCGCCCTGTTTATTTTTTTTTTCCTTTCCTTTCTCAAAACTGTTTAGTGTTGAAAAGGAAAATGATCATAAGGCAGAAAAAATTTCCCAGAATTTCAAGGATTGACTGGAGTGGTACTTGAAAGAAATGGTTCAGAGTTCACTGTGGGACTGGAACATTAGTTCCTTTACCAGGTGGTGCAGCGGTAGCGTTGTTGCCTCACAGCAAGAGGTTCTCCCATTCGATTCTCAGCTGGAGCGCCTTCTGTGTGGAGTCTGCATGTCCTTCCTGCGGTTGAGTGGTATTCGAAAGACATGCGTAGAATGGGTGTGCCTTTGTTGAAGGTTGGGCATCAAGCTGGCACCTCAGCACCCGTAAACAATCTGCTGCCAATCATTAGCAGACCAGAGTTCCGCTGTGGCGACCCCTAACCAGGAAAAGCCGAAAGAACAACAACAACCAGGATTTTTTTTTTTGCCTTTTGTTAAACAAACATTAGTTCTTTAATCAAGATTTTTATATATTTTTTTTTCTTAAACAGATGAGACCTATACAACCTTTTAAATTTTCATGGATAACCCGAGTTTTTTTTTTTTTCCTGAAGAGACAGCTTACTTGGCATCATGCAAAATACAAATGGGTACTCATGAAGTCAAGTCTGCAGGATGCAAAAGGCAATCTCACTCCCTGGATTACAAAAATAAACATCAGAGATGATTATTGTTATATTACACAATATTTATTAAATAAAAAGACATACAACAGAATTGCATTAATTGAATACATATAATGAGCGCACTCACACACACACACACACACACACAGCTTCCCCCAAAATACAAAAGCAATTAACTTTAAGAACCTTTAGCTGGATACTATAACAGTATACCTGTCTATCTTGATATAATTAAATGACAAACCCAGTAGACGCTTCCTCTGAATCTTGCATATGGATTTGAAGGTACTAATTCCAAAAGACTTGCTCTCAGTGTAAGTGACCACTTAACACTGAGATCAGGATAGAGCAATCTGTTCCATGTAGTAAGCCTGTCTATAGACATGCCTTATACCAAAGTAAGTCACTTACACTGAGAGTCTTTCAGAATCAAGGCAAACTTACAAGGAAAGCAACTTTTGGAATCTCGTTCAAAGTCTATAAAATTATAGTATTGGTTTCTATTCTTTCTTCATATTCTTTTTTGTTCCCCTCTTTCTTCCCTGTAGAATGCATATATTTACTACTTCATAAAGCAATTTAAATGTATCTTGTCTCTTACTCAGAGTGGGTTCTTTAGTTTTTTTTCTGCACCACTGGAAGATAGATTTTTGCATAATGTATAATTTCTCGAATAAAGGGAACTGTGGTGGCAGCTCTACCTTAATGCCTCAGTATTTCCCAGTCTTAATGACATCATTAGTATCAGCAGCATAATAAAAATTAGGACATTTGAAAGGCAATGAAATAACAAGATTCCAAATATATGGAAATCAGCTTGGATATGTTTTTATTTATATTTTATATTATGTGTGTGTTATGTTACAATACGTTCTTACCCTTTACCCCTTACATGCTGTGCCTTTAAAAATTCAAATTGTTTGTATCACATGGTCAGCAGGGAACCTATTTATTCGATCTAATTTTTGTAGAATTTATCTGATGAAGTCTACTATTTATCTTTACTGTGGTTTTAATTTGTGGTAATAAAACACCCTACTAACTCCAAAAACTAAACTTCATTGCACTGACCCTGCATTCTCCAGTCCAACACCTAACCTTTGAGCTTACATTTCACTGTCAATCAGAGACATCCAAATGTATTCGGACTTCAAACAACATCTCAAGGAACACCTCTTCACCCAAATAAAGTACACCTGCACTCACACAAGTCATGTTACATGAACCCTGCAGCTCTCACACACCCCGTTATCCCTCTTTCTTCCTTCATTATCTCATCTTGTCATCCACTCCCTTACAGCCTCTCATTCATCATACCACCTTCTTGTCTCTGCATTGCTCATACTTCTCTCCTTTCTACTACTCTTCCCTCATTGCTCATACTTCTCTCCTTTCTACTACTCTTCCCTCATTGCTCATACTTCTCTCCTTTCTACTACTCTTCCCTCATTGCTCATACTTCTCTCCTTTCTACTACTCTTCCCTCATTACTCATACTTCTCTCCTTTCTACTACTCTTCCCTCATTACTCATACTTTTCTCCTTGCTACTACTCTTCCCTCATTGCTCATACTTCTCTCCTTTCTACTACTCTTCCCTCATTGCTCATACTTCTCTCCTTTCTACTACTCTTCCCTCATTGCTCATACTTCTCTCCTTTCTACTACTCTTCCCTCATTGCTCATACTTCTCTCCTTTCTACTACTCTTCCCCCTGAATGCCTCTATCTCTCCATTTCCCTGTCTTCTCTCCATGGTAAACTTTCATGCCGCTATTCTCACTTATCCTCTTCTAATGTCATTATATCTCTCTATATAATGGTATGCTGCTATCCTTATAGCATAAGTCATTACAGTCATTATGTCTGCATCTTATCCAAAAAGCCCTGCCAAGCATAATTCCATTTTTCCAGTCATTTTTCCATCCATGTTTTGTCTTTCTAAACTGCTTTTTGAACTAAATGTTATAGCATATTTTGCATCTGTAAATATGTAGATATTTCTATTATTAGAATGTTTTTTTATTCAAATTGGCTTCGTGGATTTGTTCATCTGTGGTAGTCACTCTCTTGCGAGACAGCGGAAAACCACCCGAGGTTCCCGTTGATAAGGGACACACCCACAGAGATGTGACAAAACCACAGAGGGAAAGAGTAGGATGTGTTGTACAATGAGTGGCCTTAAATGAAAACACACACACACTCGCATCTCCCTACATCATTTTCAGCACACACACATACACACACACACACACACACACACACACACACACACACACACACACTTGCATCTCCCTACATCATTTCCTCCACCAACAAACACAAACACACACTGAGTCTCAAAAACACAACATTCACATTAAAAAGGTGCATTCCCCCCACAAATGATAGCCATAGCAGTCTGTTAAGTATCTTAGCAGACACATTTCATGTACCTGTCAACAGTTAAAAGTAAGGGTGTCCATCATGCCTCCTTATAATCCTGTCATAAAAATAAATACACAAACACTGAATGCCGATCTGACCAGAAGGCACCTTCATTCACAAATGAAAATCGTTCTACGAGACCACCATTCTTCAAATGTTTACTCTGCTTGTAAGTGGGTAAAGAAATGGTGTGACAAAGTAAGAGTACAGTCAAAAGTCTGTATATTCTATATATATGGAAGCAATGTTTCTCCTCTTGAACAGTTTTTGTTTACAGGGTCACTGCAGGAGTAGGATGTGACAAGTGATAACAGATGGATTCAATTTTCCTTATCCAAGTACTGTCAGGTAACTACATTTTAAAACTGTTGGAAGTGTTATGCTGCTTTCAACATGGGGAGATTATGCATGGATTTACTTAACCCCACTGTGTTTATCATATCAGCTTTGAACTCATGATAAAATCACAGAAAAGATGAATAAATCAATGCATAGATCACACCTGGATCTTATATCATAGCTGCAATAGGATATATCCCCAAATGCATTCTAATCTATGGACTGTACAGTATGATGGATCTGACATAATGAAAATACAAGCCAGCGAAACACACACACACACACACACACACACACACACACACACACACACACACACATGCACACACATGTGGAGTGTGGTTTGCAGGAGGTTAAGCCCCCTTCATCACCACCCCATCAATAATTATATGTGCTAACACAAAGATTTCAAAAACATGGAGAAACAAGAATACCTTACTTATGTGTCCTTTGTATTAAAAAAGAAAGTACCAATTCAGCTGCAGTCAAAAGGAATAACTGTACCTCTCACCTCACAATGTGCCTGTTACTGGATCCATATTGATATTTAAGAAAAAAGCAATAGTAGCCCCAATGGATGAACAATCCGATACAATGTTTCCTTTGAGAAGATAGTACTTGAATAAAAGCAATGACATTGAACTGACAAACACACAAAGGATAAGACAAGTTGATAACAGAGCTGCAATACTTTACTTAAAGACTAAAAATTAAAAAATAAAAACATAATAAAAGCTTTTTAAATAAAAAAATACTTTTTATTCAGTCGCTCTAAAAAGTAAAAATTAAAAATATAACAAAAAAGATTTTTTTTTAATACATAATGCTTTTTACTCAGATGCCCTAAAAAGTAAAAACAATAAAGAAGACTGAGAACTCTGCAAAAGAAACACAGACAAATTGATTTCAAAAAAGTATTCAAGGCTGGTTTTACTGATTCCTGCTACTGCTTCTGGTACCTCATTACCAGAATCAGCATAGCCAGCCTTGAATGCTTTTCTGAAATCAGCTTGTCTGTGTTTCTTTTGCAAAGTTTTCATTCTTCTTCCTTTTGTTTTATTTTTAGAGCAACTGAATAAAAAGCATCATCTATTCAAAAATATTTTTTATAACATATCCGTGTATCTGTGAATATGTTTGTTCATTTCTTATGTGATCCTATTCACCTGAGAGGTACCTGCCAATGTTTCATTGAAACTTTCTTGGGTGGCATAAGCCAAGGAACCTTGTTGGCTAGGCTTACTTAGGCCCTTGGGCCGATAGCCTAGTTCCTATCTATGAACCTATGAAATCAGTGCACTATTTCGGTAAACAAAAATAAATAGAATACCTATATAAATAAAGCTTGCTTTTACAACACTAGTGTTGACTCTTCTTACTCAGATGCTATCTTCATTTATATATAATTTTTCAAATCCCAGACTTTTCTTTTCCAAGCTTCTATTGTTACATTTAACTAGTTTATGAGATAAATTAAAAAAGAAGCCATGTCCACTTTTACGGGGCTCATATTAAAATCATTAACCTGTTTTACTTTCTAGCATATGTCTATCTCTCAGTCTATAAAACAAAGAAGTGTCTACTTTCAAGAGGATCCCTCTTTATGATAACAGTGGGTGCTTGTAAGGGGTTCAGTTTAGCTGAAGTGACACAAATCCTTTTTTTGTAAAACCTCCTTACCCTCAGCAGCAAGTCTAATTCTTTGATAGCTTAATAATGGCAGTAGTTCACTATTCAGTTTCCACTGAAGTACAGGGGAGATATTTTGTAAAGCCTCTTGCCCTTAGCAGTGTATCAAAACTTCAGAAACTAAAATATGCAAAACTGATATACCAAATAGAAAAGGGACTAAAAAAATAAATTCAAACCGGCTTGTTTTGTATAGCCGAGTTTCCTTCAGAAGTAAGTCTGCATCCAAGGTGAAACCAGTAAACGTCCTCGGCTTAAGTGGCTTCTTAGATAAGTAGGAGCTAATGCACCATGCCAAGAAGACAACATAACCTTAACAAGATACAGGAACCTGGGGTATGGAAAACCCAAACCTTAAAACCTCTGTCTAAATAGTGGGGTGGACTGTAAGCTCATAGGATCATAGGAGGTTACCAGGCTAATGGCCCTAGGGCTCTTAAAGCCTAGCCAGGTTCAACCCTTATTCACAAGAGGGCCTGTTTAAAGCAGACACTAAAATCAGCACCTACTGCCCCTGTCCCAAGAGGGACCAGGTAGAACCCCCGGGGTGAATTTCCAATTACACATCCAATCATTCAAAGTGCACTTAAATAGGGTCAATGAGGGGCTCTGTTTAACATGAATTGGAAGCCTGTTCCAAAGGTTAGGAAACCTCTGAGAGATAAATCTGTCCCTCCACCAGATTCTGTTAATGTCTCATGCCAGGTTAAGGTCTTTAGAGTGAGTGGTCTGTGCCCCATTTGACTTACAAATGTGCAGCATTCCCATTAAAGCAGGGTCAGAGATTGCCTTATATGCAACGCATAGACCACCTTGGAGTAATCTGTATGACACAGAGTAAAGTGACAGTAATTTCAGTCTGTCCACATATGACAGATGCTGGAGACTCTGAATTTTCTTTATAAGAAACCTTTGTGGTCTCCAATTGCTGTAGGTTCTTGGAATTTGACTTTATTTATAGAGCAACATTCCTGGAGGGTGGATTTTATTGCAATGGAATTTAATGCTCCAGGAATGCAGGTACACCTGCAATTGGATATGAGCGGATGAGTTTCCCTGAATGGAACTGGTCTTACCCATCTTCCTGCCTTGCAAAACCAACAAGGTAACTCTTATGACTTTAATGGGTCTTTCAGGACTCACAATAACAATGTGAATATTTCTATCTTAAATGAATGGCTAACCAGCAATAATGAATTTAACCCCCAGTTACAAAACAGAAAAGAAGGGTTAAAAAATAAACTGGAGGAAATTGACTATAAACTCTTTAAGAATTTAGAAACTACAGGTTGAAAATATGTATTTTGTGGAAAGCATTAATTCTAATATGGTTCCAAAGGGTCTCAGAATATGGAGGTACCAGATGGGACTAGAAAATGATCTGTTGCTTCCAAAAGAACTGATTAACCTTTTTAACAAACATGAGTGTGAGTATATGGAGACTTTGATTTGACATAATACTGAACTGATTGAACAAATAATTTCTGAGACCAACATCTTGGCAATGGTACTATCCATGATATTGATTATTCTAGATATACATTTGATTATGCTAGAATATTTTCTAGCATAGATGCACAAATGATTCAAATTACACTAGGAAACTTAACAAATTGGTAATGGATAGGGCTGAGTATAGCAATAATATGGCATACCCAGACCCACCCCTTTCACAAAATTGGGAGTAAGAAGAGCTTTGGACGTATTCAAACTCAGCCATCTCACTTGACTCATTCTAATAAGAACTCAGTGCCTAACAACATGTCAGAACAGAATGGGCATGGATAACTCCCTTTTCAGGAAAATTATTGAAATTTTTCTCCCCTAAGACAGTCAGAGTGTATAAGGGAGAAGGACAAAACGAAACCAATGGGGAGGATCAAATCAACACAGACCTCCATACCAGCCCTTCCTCCCAGAGGGAACCAATGAAAGAGGAGGAATCATGCCCACTAACCAATGAATTAATAGGTTTGACCATAATGAGTGTTCAGGAAGATACTTTACATATACCTTTGACTACAATAGAAGAGCCTGTTTCAGTAATTATGGAAGAACGAACAAACAGGCATTCCAATTTAAGGATCATTACAAATAAAGGTATAAAATGTATATATGTGGCCAGTGTAGATAGTGTAAATATATACAACCATGCCAACAAGTAAAAATTAGGGGCAGGACACTGAAAATACAAGGCAAGTATAATTGCATGAGCAAAGGGGTGGCATATGCAGCCCTATGCCAGAACTGTCCATGTTTCTATACTGGCAAAACTGATCAGCTCTTAAAAGAATGAATTTATGAACACATATATGACATCAACAAGGGAAGAACAACAAACATTGTTTCAACATATACAAAATTCACCAAGGCATGAATTTAAATTTGTAGTCCTTGAGAAAATTATCCCATGGTGGACCATGGAACCTCATTTTGGAAAAGGCAGAACTTCGCTGGCAGTTATTATTGAATGTGAATAACTTGACTGGATTGAACAAACACTGTTCTAACCCTGCATTTTAAAATTTAAAGCATTTGAAAGATAGGAGCTATTGTTATGAAATAAGCACAGTCTTATTTATGTATTTATTGTTTAGTGTATTTGAACTATTTTGTATGTTTAGTATATTAATGTTTTTATTACTGAGATTTTATAATCAAGTTCTTGTTTTTTAAATTTTATATTTATTATTAACTAATAACGTATGCTTATAGAATTGTTATAAGTATTTATTAAAACATTGATTTTACATTTATTATTCTTTAGGAACTTGTCAGGATTTGACTGGGCATGGATAATTATGTTTAGTAGCACTACTACTTTAAAAGATGTTAATAGATTGTGATCTTGAGGTTCACATGACATGGAAGAGGGATATTTAAAATGAATGCAGCTATGTAAGCTTATTAACTTTTCCAAAGAAGTCCTGCATGTACAGGACAAAAGCGCTTAATTTTATAGTTCTTTCTTATTTTATAGTCTTCTGCTGATTGCAATTTTAAAAAGCTCTTTGGTGTTTGGATTAATTAAATTTGTGTGGACTGTCCAGATGGTTGCCATAGTGTTTTTGTGGGGATTTAATTGCTGTAGGTTCTTGGAAAGGTACTGTAGAACAGATCGTGTTTTGTTACTTTAAGAAGCATTTCTAAGTGTAGGCACGTGCATCTAAATAGTGAGAACATGCAGGCAGCAGTGCCATTTTGAGAGAACAGCCAGAGTGTTAACATGCATGAGTGCAGTAGTCAGTCTATTTATAAGTTTATTTAAGTTTAAGTTACTAAGCCTTCATCATGATGTGTTTGTATATAATAAAGCTGCTTGAACCAAACCCACAACTGTTCGTCTGATTTATCCTGACAGGACAAGTGACATGGTGTCAGAACCGGGATTGAGAGTGCAACTTCTTTAAGCCATGAGGTGCAGAGTTGATGTTGAAGCTATATTGAGCAGGTTGGGTGATACAGTGCTCAGATGATTAAAAAAAGAGCCAAAAATGAACTTCAGGTAACCAAAACTCACAGCAATGATTTATTTTGCAAAGAAAATAATACAAAGTATTCGTAAAGCATAAAACACATTGCTAATTAAAACAGTAGCACAAAATGTATTATTAATCAAACAAAAGGCACAAAACACATGGTTGATTAAACAAAGTGTTTGAAACCATGATGTCTGATAAAATGATCAGAAATGCTTATACAGAGTTCAGAGTTACCTCAGATTTGCATAACGAGCATGTTTAAAGTAAAATGAGCAAAGAAAAGTTTAATCAACATGATAAAAGGTCAAATGGGCAAGACAAGTACAACAAAAGGGCAAAATAAGCTTAGAAAAGCAAGGTAACTACATGGTTTTTAGTAAACAACCGTGTTTTGGCATAAACTACTGTATCGCATTTACTGAAGTCATTCAAAGCATAACTAGAGTTGTTCAAAGTATCTCAGAGTGTGCAAAGTGTTTGCAGTGTGCTTTATTACAGTGGAATTATTCCAGAGAGTTTACTGTGTGCAAAATGCAGTCAAAGTTCAGCCATTTCAAAACGTTTCTTGTGCTGCGTACCTTTATTCGCAGAGTGTTGCCATTTCAAAGTGTTTCTTACACTGTACAGAGTTATTTTGCAAATCTTACTCTGAGTTTCTTGAGCTGCGTACAGTTCATTCGCAAAGTACAGTCATTTCTAAGTATTATTTACACTGATAAAGGGTGGTTTCACAAAGAGAGATTTTAAACTATTCTTGTGCTACTGAGACTTATTTAGCAAAGTGCAGTTGTTTTAGAGAGACTATTGTGCTACTGGGCATAGTTACAAGTTCTGGCATAAATTTCTGGCATATGTCTATAAATATATATATATATATATATATATATATATATATATATATATATATACATGTGTGTGTGTGTGTGTTTATCTTGATACATGATTTGAAGCTCCATTACTACTGTGTATTGATATGGCAGAGGCACTTGCAGACACAGTCCAGTTGTGTTTGATCATAATATTGCAGAGAATTGTAGAGTATTTGAGTAGGAATACATTTTCATACAAGCAGCTTTTTCTGACAGAGATGCATGCATGAGGGAATTTATTTTGCTTAACTTAGTGGGGTCAGAAGCCACTGAAAGAGAGCATTAAGTTGTGTATGCATCAGCAGTATATGTAGGAGAGGGGGAAATTTGCCATATAGTTGTAGTGGCTGAATCAAGAGAGGCCCTGAGTGCTTGAAGCATAAATTTAGAGAAATGTGTAACCCCCAAACAAATGTTACATTGGGGAAGCACTTATTTTATACAAGAGACCAAAAGCTAGGAGAAACTTTTGCAGCTTATATTACTGACTTGAGAAACAAAGCTAAAATGTGCAGATTAGGTGAGAAAGAAAGAGAGACAGTGACTGAATTGGTCAAGTGAGAGGTATATGTGCCGAGCCGAGATCCTACTTAGTGGAATCTGAGGGTACAGAATACAGGAGAAACTGCAGGAATCTCCTTCCTGTGGCTGAATTGATATCACAGCATTGTACTTTTGACACAGACTCTAGAACTCAGAGCAACCCAGACAATGTTCCAGTTGAAGAACATGTCTCAGTACCCACTCCCATTCCTGATGATGTCCCAGATGTCCATAAAGTTGAACATTCTTCAAAGACAGTCCTCACTGCTAGATCCAATTCCAATTTTTATGTTACATTATCAGGTTGTATTTCTAGACCTAGTGTAAAATAGACAGCAGCCTGGACATGATTGTTTCATTTGTATCTAGTTTTGTATGATTGCAAGTCAAAGAATTAGTTCTGTACAACTACATGTCAAAGGATTATTTCTGTGCAATTGCATGTCAGTGAATGGTGTCATTTTAGTGTATGACCTATTTGTCAAAGAGGGAGGTTGTAGAACAGTGTGTGTTGTAACTTTACAAAGCATTTCCAAGTGCAGGCACGTGTATAAAAATAGTGAGCACTTGCAGGCAGCAGTGCAATTTTGAGAGAACAGGCAGAGTGTTAACATGCATGAGTGCAGTAGTTAGTTTGTTTATACATTTATTAAGTTACTAATCCTTATCCTGATGTGTTTGTATATAATAAAGCTGCTTGAATCAAACCCACAGTTATTTGTCTGTTTTATCCTGACCTGACGAGTGACAGGTACATTCCAAAGGAAGCACTGTACTCTTATTACTGGTCTAATGAGGGAAGAGTATGGGGGGCTATAACCTCTTATTTTCTGGAGGCAATGCCCTTACTTATGAGCTGAGCAGCAAAGAATGCTCTTCTTACCACTGTGGAGACATGGGGGTCAAAGGTAAGGTTGCTGTCAACCTGTGTGCCCAGGTATCTCACCACTGAATGGATGCTTAGATTATTGCTATTGATGTGGTAGTTCGCAGTAACATCACCCTTGCCAAAGGGGATGATAATGCATTTTTTGCATTTAGTTTAAGACCATGACTTTGGCACCAATCATTACTCTGCATAAGTCCCTCTTGCAGGATATTGACATTGTTAGGGGACTCAATGACCACTCCCAGTTTACAGTAATCTTCAAACTTTGCTAGCCACAGACCTTTAGTTTTTCCTGGACTTTGGAGAAGTAAATTCTGAATAGTATGGGTCCCAGAACAGATCCCTGTAGAACACCACTGGAAACAGGTCTGCTGGTGGAGCTGGAATCTGCTGTTTTGACTGTATGAGTTCTATCAGTGAGCCAGAATATGGATTGATACCCAAATGAGTGAGTTTATCAATGATGCCCGAGTGGGAGATTGTGTCAGGCCTTGGCTAAGTCAAGGTAGACCATATGCACAGATTTACCCTTGTCTAGAGCTTTAGTGACTGACTCAAAGAAGTCTACCAAGTTTAACAGGCATGATTCCCCCTTGACAAAGTCATCTGGGTGTGATCAAGCTTTTAAAGATTTCCTATATCTTTGCTGATAAGATCCATAATGATTCACACCATGGCCTTATAGATAAGGCTGGTCAAGCTAATGTGTCTATAGTTCCCAGGGTCTGGGAAGTTATAACACATTTAAAACCTTTTTGACAAAATATTAATCTGGGTTGGTCTGATATCATTTGAAAGAATGACTTGAACCTTAGGTAAGGAGGACATTCCTTGGAGAGCAAGACACCACAGGGAAGCATAGTGTTTCAGCCAGGATGTGGATTTCAGCAGTAGTTCTCAGGTCTCTATACTTTTCCAAGATGTGAAGCACCCAGTATTTTTTTCATCTTTCCGAGTCTCTAAGGTATGATGTTCAGGTCAGTTGGGATTGAAAACGACTGAATTATTCAGGGCTTGGGTAGATAAAAGGTATGAAAAGAGGGTATGGAACGATCCAGCCAATAATATGCCAGGAGATGTGACAAGTGATGGTCCAGGGAGGGGCAAGGTGACATGCAGGGCTGATGTCATTGGTCTCGAATCTTGGAAGGTTCCTCCCAGATGTAAGGTGTCAGTCAAGCTAAGGGGCACGGCATTACCGATTTCAGATTTTAAAAACAATTAGAGCAAAGAAATCTAGAATCTGGAGAGCTGAAAAGACGTATGAAGACCTTAACCAGTTTACAAAACAGTGACTAAACAGTGCCTGAATACATGCAATGGCAGCTTAACTCTGTTAGTAGTAAGAATGTAAGACTAGCTGTCTGAAAACGAAGGTGATAACTAGTGCTCGCTTTTCTCCAACCAGTTTAAGTCTAGCATATATATATATATATATATTAGTGTAGCAGTAAAATGAATTGGAAAAGTTAATTATAAACTAAATGGAAAGATTAACAACGCACTTATTTGAGAAGCCCTCCTAGTGCTGTTTGCAATATTCACATAATGGACTCATCCACAAGACATGGATTTGATCCACTTATTTCCGTACCTATTCTTTTTCCACCATTCATCACTCTTGGACCCCCCTCTATAGTCTCATAATACCTTTAAAATAACAGAAATGTGACAAGTGTAATATCAGAGCAAAAAGACTTGTCTATCAGCTCACTTAACCAGCTTGAATACATTAAAAAAAAAAGAAACTTATACAAGGCAATTTATTCATCTTGATTGGATTTGATTAAATGTAGTCTCCTTTATCTAAGAGTTTAGGTGATATCTTCTGGGCTTAAACTTGAGACACTTTTATATTAAAAAAGCTGTTGGCATCCATATTCATATCCATTTTGGCATTCTTTAACAGCTCCTCCCCCTTTTGTCTCTTCAAAATTATGTCTGGTAGATTTTTTTTCTAAATGCAGGATTATATTTTTTTTGCAAAAATCTTTTTGTATATTAATTTTATATTATATTAATAAAGAAATTTGTTCTATAATGCCTTCCATCCATAATGTTAATTTTTCCTTGCAGAATAACATTTCTTGCTGTTCTTGTTTTTGATACTGACAGGCAAATTCTCCTCTCCATTTTATATCATTAAACAGTTTTGATAACGTCTGAACTGTGAAATCCCAAGATTTATAAAAATATAACATTGAATCAGTTCTGTCCCTCAGCACCCCCCCCCCAATTTTTTGTTATTATTAGAATGATTTTTATTGAAATTGACTTTGTGGATCTGTCCCTCTGTGGTTTTGTCACGCTCTTGCGAGACAGTGAAAAAAATGCCAAGCTTCCCATCGGCAAGGGATGCACCCACAAAGACGTGACAGAACCAAAGAGGGACAGAGCGGGATTTGTTGTACTGTGAGTGGCCTTAAATGAAAACACACGCACACTTGCATCTGACACACACACACACACACACACACACACACACACACACACACACACACACACACACACAGTCCCAAAAAACAACATTCACATTAAAAAGGTGTTTCACCACAACAAATTACAGCAATGCGTTAAGTATCCTAGTTAGTAGACACATTTCACATACCTGTCAACAGTCAAAAGTAGGGCTGTCCATCATGCCCTTTTATAATCCTGTCATAACACAGACATTGAACGCCAATCTGATGAGAAGATGCCTTCATTCAGCCAATGAAAATCGGTCTCTGAGAGTGCCATTCTTCAAAGGTTTATTCTGCTTGAAGCTGGTATGGAAATGGTGAAAAAAGTAAGAGGTCAGTCAAAGGTCTGTATATTCTAAGTATCTGCAAGCAATGTTTCTCCTCTTCTAACAGTTATTGATTACATGGTCACTACAGGAGTAGGATCTGGCAAGTGACAATAGATGGATTCAGTTTTCATTATCCATCATTTGTTCTGCCTCCAACCAGGATGACTTACACCTCCTTACCCAAAAAACTTTTTCTACCATAGAGCAATGGTTCTCTAATCACTGTTTACTTCTAAACCCTAAAAAAACTAAATTGCTTCTCTTCAAACCTACACACCAATCCCCCCCTATTAACTTCTCTCTTACATCAAACAATGGTACCCTTATCTCCCACCAAACTCCTAGGCATAACTATTGACAACCAACTTAAATTTGACTCGCATATCAACTCAACCATAAAAACAACTAATAGAAAACTAGGTTCACTGTATAGAATAAAATCCTTCCTCACTTCTGAAGCAAGAACTACCATAGCCAGAGCATCTCATCTCTACACTACTTTATGCTTCTCCTATATATACAAACCTATCCAAATATAACATCAATAAACTTGCATCAGCCTATAATAACATTGCCAGATTTGCCACATCCTCCCCATATAAAACACACCACTGCAAAACCTCCGCCACCTTGGATGGCTAGAGCTACCTCACCTTATTCTATACTATCAGCTCTCTATAGCCCAGAAAGCCCTTCACCACCCTGGCAACACTCCTATGCTCTCCAGCCTTATAAAGCCCTATAACAACCTAAAAACCTCGGCTCTTCTAACAAAATTCTAATTCAAACCTCTCAATCAAGGAATTCCGCAGGAGAATCTATGTTCTCCAACTCAATTGGTAAAAATGGAACCTACTTCCTCCAAACCTGACATCCCAAACCTCTGTCTCTATATTTAAAACTAATCTAAAACACCACCTAAGCAACCACTGGCTTTGTTCCTGTGACTACCCAAGCTGATCACCCTGGCTGCCATCTCCTACACATATATCTTTCTTTCTTCCAGCTTTATGCTTTTAGTATTACCTATATTACTAATACAAACCCTCTTTATCTTGTAACTTTTCCCTAATCTACTTTACTTTGGCCTACTTTTAATATCCTACTTTTGCAATATTTACCCTATCCAGTCTCTTACTCTATTTACAGTACTATCCCTTTTACCTTCCTCTTTCTATCTCATTCTAATGACCCAAGTATTGTCTATGCTTGTACATCCTTTCACTGTGTACTTTTTCTCAATGCCAATTCCTAATATTCTGTATCATACTGTCAGTCATGGGTGGAATATGTGTATGTATTTTGATAATATACTGTTAATTATCATGTATTAGATAGTGGAGCTTTTCTCCTCGGGCCTCCACTGAAAATGGACATGTATCCAGTTGGACCAGCCCGGTTAACAAATGTAAAATAAATAAAATAATAAATAAATTCTATCAGGTAACTCCTTTTTAAAAGTGATGGAAGTGTTACTCTGCTTTCAACATGGGGAGATTATGCATGGATTTACTTAACCCCACTATGTTTCATCATACCAGCTTTGAATCCATAATAAAACCATAGAAAACATGAATAAATCAATGCATAGACCACACCTGGGCCTATATCATCCCCCCATGCATTTTAAATTATGGACTATACACTACAATGGATGCAACATAATGAAAGCACAAGCCACTGAAACACACACACACACACACACACATACACACACACACACACACACACACACACAGATGAGCAAACAATATTTTGCAGGAGGGTAAGCCCCCTTCATCACCGCCCCATCAATAATTATATGTGCTAACACCAAGATGTCATAAACATGGAGAAACAAAAATACATTACTTATGTGCCCTTTGCATTAAAAGAGAAAGTAACAATTCAGCTGAAGACAAAATGAATAACTCTACCCCTCACCTCACAATGTGCCTGTTACTGGATTCATAATGAGATTTATGAAAAAACAGCAATAGTAGCCCCAGCAGATGGACAACCCAATACAGTGTTACCTTTGAGAAGATGGCACTTGAATAATAAAACAATGACATTGAATTGACAACACACAAAGGATAAGACAAGATGATTACAGAGGGTCAATATTTTCCTTAAAGACGAGAAAGTAAAAAATAAAAATATATACAAATATTTTTAATAAAGAATGCTTTTTATTCAGTCACTCTAAAAATTAAAAAAGTAAGGAAGGAGACTGAAAACATTACCAGAATCAGCAAAACCAACCTTGAATGCCTTTCTGAAATCAGCTTGTACGTGTTTCTTTAACAAAATTTTCTGTTGTCTTCCTTATTTTTTTACATTTAAGAGCGAATGAATGAAAAGAATTATGTATTAAAAAATCATTTGTATTTTTATTTTATATAGGTTTTCTTATATTATTTGTTATGGTTTCAGTTTCTTACTTGACTGTGTCTTCAATAAGTTAAAAGCTCTTGCCATCTTTTGTTATATAGTTGTGATGTTATGCTAGAGTAAGGCGGCCATGGTAGTGCAGTGGTTAGTATTGTCACCTCACAACAAGTGGTTCTCTGGTTCGATCCTCGGCTGGGGTGCCTTCTGTGCAGAGTCTGCATGTCCTCCCTGTGGTCACATGGGTTTCCTCCGGGTACTCCGGTTTCCTCCCACATCCCAAAGACATGCAGTACGTGGATTGGACACTCTAAATTGGCCCTAGGTGTGAGTGCTTGTGTGTGTGTGTGCCTTCTGTGGAAGGTTGGGTGCTGGGCTGGCAACTCGACACTGTAATCATGAGCGGACAGGTTATCTGCTGTGGCAACCCCTAACCGGGAAAAGCCGAAAGAAGAAGAAGTTAGGCTAGAGTAAACTGACTTAAAAATTTGATCCATGTACCCTGCCTTTTATAATTCAGACTGCAACACATTTGTAAGCAAATCTAAGCTTTGTAAATCACAAACTAAAACTACACCATGAAATTGCATTTGCAACATTCCTAACAGGTATAAGAAAGCTATATTTGCACTTGTTTTTCATATATGTACAGAAACATGTTGAAAAGCTAGAGACATATGTATTAACTGTGAGAGAAAATGCAGTTTCACAAGAAGGAAGTAACTGCTTACACATAAATGACACAGGAAGTAATAAAACTGGATCAAAATATCTCTGAGAGCAGAACTTTAAAAGGGGCCACTCACAAACATTTAATTAAAAAGGCAGTTGTTGCATGCATGTGAAATCCTGTCTTATTTGTAGCTAGTCTTTTTTTTATTTTGTTGAAATTAACTCATGTTTCTGCGAGGTAAAAATACATTAGAATATATTTTTCAAGCTGAAACCAGTGCACAGTCAATCAGTTCTGCATGGAACACCTTGGTCAACATCTATGTAAGTACTGCATGCAATCTCCCTCGTAAATATCAAACTACTTAGCATACATAAGGTCTCAATATTCTTTATGTCAGACTCAGCTAAATTTATTCAAATACTATTAGGCAGATTTTCTTTAAATATTCAATTAGTACATCTTTTTATGTTATATTCTGTGTGCAAATTATTGACCTCTGAATATTTAATTTGTATCACCACTGTACTAACGTTTTATTATCTAAGTACAATTTATTTATTAACTTTTATGCTCTTGTTGCTTGTTATGTATGCATGCATTTATTTTACTTTATTTTATTATTTATCTGAGAGAGGGTAATATTTAGCATTATAGGATATCAGGTTGTGGTATCCATTTCTAATCAGTCAGATAGTGCAAAATATTATAATTATGTGGATGTTAATTTTTTATTTGGCTATGGATCAAGTCTAGCAGAGATATGTGATGTATTTCAATCTAGACATATGTAGAATGATGGCAGTACATTCTTGCCATGAAGGAAACTATGGGAAATTGGAGAATTCTGCAATCTTCCCTGAGAAGTGTGTAGTGTGTGTGTGTGTGTCTAAACAGTAGTTTGCATGAAAGGCAGTTACTGTAGGTAAATGATATATGGAAACATGGAAGTGTACAGATAGAGTGGTGAGAAAGGGGTCTCGAGTGCTAAGCCAGAGATTCAGCTCTGTATGTGGTTACAGTATACTCCTACTCAGGAAGTGGATGTTGGAAGCCAATGTTACATATTCTCTGCATATTATTGGAGACAAGGTTGCATTTTGTGACTTGTTTATTCAGTCTGATTTGTGTACAAGTTGTTTTGTTCCAACCTGTTGAGTACCAATGAATACATCAAGAAACCACTGACTTGGTGGCCAGCAGACCTACTTATGGCAGTGGAGTGAATTAGTGGATCAAAGCCCCTGTCCCTGATATACATGAGTACTGCAGATGGTGACAGTTGTAGGATTCAAACCCCATCAGTGCCATACAGTCATCACAATGGTTAAAAATAAATCAATTGGAATTCTTCTTTTTTATCTGAACTAATGTTAGTTGTTTCATTATGTCATCTCATTTACATTTCCTTCTTTTTCTGTTTAAATCTGCATATAATGGGCTTCACCTAGTTGTCCACTTAGGACCACCAGAAATCTTTTCATTTCTGTAAATTGCTGGAAAGCTGATAGATTTGCTTTGAGCTGCAGAACTGGAATCTATTTCAAACTGATAAGTACACTTTTGCAACTTAATTTGCACTGTGCTGTATTTATACACTTGCCTATTATTTATAGTGGTGCTGTATTATTTCTGTCTATTGTTGTCCCCACTGTGTTTCTCCCACCCACCCTCTCTGTTCTTTTGTTGGTGTTAATCTTGGTGGCTTTGAAACTGCTCGCCCCTCTTGTAAGTTTGTATTTGGATACTCCTTCTGGGCATATCTCATTTGCTCACTCAGTTGAGTGCAGTGAGATCAAATTCTGATTTCAGGCACTCCTACTGTGTATAAAGAGAGCTTTTGAGAAGGACAACCCCTGTAGCCTCTTAATCCTGCTGTGTTCCTTCCCTCACAAAAAAAAAAAAATATATATATATATATATATATATATATATATATATATATATATATACACACATATATATATATATATATATATATATATATATATATATATATTCAGCTGCTCTTATTGTAACTGTCTTAGTTGCTGTTTTGCATGCTGTTACTTACTCTACACTTATTACTGTTTGTTAGTAGCCTTCTAATTTAATGCCTTCTGCACTTGTTTTTTTAGTCATTTGTTAATTTAATTGCAATTAATTAAACTGTATTTGCCATAATATTGATACACGTGTGCTAGACTGCACTGCATTTGAATTGTATTTACTGCTGTTTTAGCTGCTTTTCTGTAAAAAAATAAATAAATAAAAAATTCCTAGCTTGTTTCCTGCCTTTCCTGTAACTTGTCTAGTCCAGTTACAGACTTGCTGCATCCAGTACTGTTTGTATGCTCCTCAGCCCCCCAAACCTTTCTGAGTTGGAAGGAAGCCTTCTAGCTTATCAATGGGAGTGGTAAGTACTAGGTAGACTACCACAAGAGGAGAGGTTTCTGGCCCAGAAATTATAGTATATTGGCTGTTTGGGAAGCTCTTCCATCTTTCAACCTTCTGACTCAAAAGCCTGTGTTTGTGCTTGTTTCCTGCCTTTCCTGTTACTAGTCTAGTCCAGGTACAGATTTGCTGTATCCAGGACTCTTTGTAAGCTTCTGAGCCCCCCCAAGCCTTTCTGTGTTGGAGAAAAGCCTTCTAGCTTATCAGTGGGAGTGGTAAGCATCAGGTAGCCTATCTACCATGGGAAGAGTGGGTTTTGGCCCATAAATTGTAGTTTATTGGCCGTTTAGGAAGTTTTCCATCTCTTTCAACTTGCTGGCTTAAAAGCCTGCAATTGCGCTCGTTCCCCACCTTTCCTGTAACTAGTCTAGTCCAGGTACAGATTTGCTGTATCCAGGACTCTCTGTAAGCTTCTGAACCCCCCAATCCTTTCTGTGTTGGAGGGAAGACTTCTAGCTTATCAGTGGGAGTGGTAAGCATTAGGTAGCCTATATACCACAAGAGGGGTGGTTCCTGGCCCAGAAATTGTAGCTACTGGCCGTTTGGGTAGTTTTTCCCCATCTCTTTCAACTTTCTGGTTTAAAAGCCACACTTGCACTGTTTCCCCACCTTTCCTGTTATTAGCCTAGTCCAGATACAGAGTTGCTGTATCCAGGATTGTTGGTAAGTTTCTGAGCCCCGCAAGACTTTCTGTGTTGGAGGGAAGCCTTCTAGCTTATCAGTGGGAGTGGTAAGCACTAGGTAGCCTATCTGCCACAAGAGTAGTGGTTCTGGCCCAGAAATTGTAGTTTATTGGCCATTTGGGCAGTCTTTTTCCATCTCTTTCAACTTTCTGGTTTTAAAGCCCACGTTTGAGCTTGATCCCCACCTTTCCCGTAACTAGTCTAGTCCAGGTACAGATTTGCTGTATCCAAGCCTTTGTGTTGGAGTGCAGCCTTCTACCTTATCAGTGGGAGTGGTAAGTACTAGGTAGCCTGTCTAAAACAAGAGGAGTGGTTCTTGGCCCAGGAATTGTAGTTTATTGATCATTCGGGAATTTGTCCATCTCTTTCAACTTTCTGGTTTAAAAGACCACATCTGCGCTTGTTTCCCATCTTTCCTGTAACTAACCTACTGGAAAGCACTAGAAAGCCTTAAACTGATACAAGCCTTCTAGATTAAGAGAGAGACTTGAGTATCAGTTTTCTGTATTTTCTTGCTGTACTTAACTGTTTTCTGCCTAAACACTGATTTTTCCAGCACTTTTTGTGATTTAAATACTTGTTTTTTTTTCACATATTGTACTTATTTGACTGCCTGCACTTTTAAAAAGTTTTTTGTTTAAATAAATTGTTTAACTGTTGTAGGCTACACATTAAAGTGTGATAACCTTTTCTGATCGCTTGTAGTCGTTTAAAGCCTTTTTAAGTGTACTTTTTACTGTTTTTGCCTTATCTTTTCAAAAAAAAAATTCTTGTTTCCTGCCTTTCTAAGCTAGTATAGTCCAGTTTTCAGGCTAGTGCTGAATTCAGGGCTGTGTTACAAGTTTCTGAGTTGCAAATACCTTACTTGGATAGAGGGAAGTTTCTCTGTTCACCTGTGAGAGAGAGGAACTTTGAGCAGCCATCTGTCCATGGAGGAGTGGTTCCAGCCCAGAAGTTAGTAGTTTAAAAACTGCGTTTGCACAGTTTTGTGCACCAGACAGTACTGGTTAGCTAAGGTTAAATTATTCCCGGCTCCACTAAGTCTCCTCTTCAGTTTTTCACTTGAAACTAGTCTAACTCTCAACCTAAGCACTCATAAAGCATCATACAATCCAGCACTTGCTCAGAACTAATAGCAAGCACTAACATACCCCGACACTTGACTACCCAGCAGGGCAAGGCTCTTTATTTACCCCTCACCAACCAAGCGACTAAGCAGCTCACCCTACTATTCAGGCATGACCAAAGGGCAACTTCAGGTGTACTCTCCTGTCCAGCTGGTGAATCTGGGTATCCTGAGGAAATGTTACAACTGCCTCATGTACACAGACAGCCCTCTCCTCCTACCACAAAACACTAACATATGCAAGAGATGCAATTATACAACCAAACTGGAGACTAAGGTCTCTCCACCCAAGACTGGAACAGACAGTCATGAGGAGAAGGTTAACACTTGCACCACACCTCCAGCCTCACATAGACCTACTAAACCAGCACTGGAAAAAAATATACATACATACACAAAATCATACTCAGAGGCTCTAAATAAAAACCTGCAAAAGCATCAGAGAACTCCAAAGCAGACACCCACAAAACCTGTACCTCCCGTCACAAACCAGACAGCACATAAAACACAAAATCAATGTGCCGCACAATCACAGCACTTAAGGTGAAATAACATACCTAACACACTAGTAATAGGTGACTCAACAGTCAGGCACACTGATGCCCCACTCACTAGGCTGGACAAGGAGAAGGTTACTGTTAGCTGCCTATCAGGAGCCAGAATCCGACACATAACACAAGCACTCAGGTCACTGCAGAACAAGTACAAATATAACTCTGTCATTGTTCATTTTGGTGTGAATGTCCTGAAATGTACCTCCCTGGACTAGATGAAAAGAAACATGGAAGAGCTCTCTGATCATGTAGCCCAGGTGGGTATGACCCTGACCTTGAGTAGCATCCTGCCCTCACCAAGAATGATACCTCAGTATAAAGAAAAAATGATCAATTTCAACAATTGCCTAAGCTTCTGGTGTCATTCAAAGGGGATCCAGTGTCGGACAGCCTGGGATGACATGCTCAACAAGCCGCGTTGCTTCGCAAGAGACGGCTTGCACCTGTCACCCCTTGGCTTTTGAAAACTGGCCAAGGCTCTTGCTGCCCCCATAGTGCCTTTTTTAGGCAAGGCTCAAAATGCAAACCCACCACCATAAACAGCACAAGTAAAAAAATGAGGGCTATGCTACTTAACGCCAGGAGTTTAAATCTCAAAATGCATG
Organism: Protopterus annectens; assembly: GCF_019279795.1. NCBI lineage: Eukaryota > Metazoa > Chordata > Ceratodontiformes > Protopteridae > Protopterus > Protopterus annectens. The sequence goes on along the minus strand of NC_056747.1, from coordinate 433,433,129 downwards.
CGCTCGAAGCACTCCTAAGTATGGAGAACATCAACATCTGTGCAGTAACTGAAACCTGGTTCAAGGCTCCACAGAGCACTCCAGCACTACTGGACTACAACTCATACCACACATTTCAGCCACAGAACACGGACCAAAACACAAAAGGAGGGGGTGTATCCATATTCATCAAGGATATTCACACCTCCAGGCTAGTGGGGCAGCATGATACCTCTGATATCATCCATGTGCAACTAACATAGAGCAAATCTGCAATGCAAATTGTGGCCTGTTACAGATCACCCTCCATGACCCAGGACCACCACTCCGCCTTTCTGGAGACACTGGAAAACATGAAGGTCCTACCGAACACCCTGATATTGGGTGATTTCAATTACCCTACCATTGACTGGGAAAACTACTTGAGTACAAACTCCCAGGCTCAGCACTTCCTGGAATTTATCAACTCAAATATCCTGGATCAGCTGGTAAACTCCCCTACCTGAGGCCACAACATATTGGACCTGGTCATCACCAACATGGGTGACAGGTGTTCCATACCAGAGGTCAACCAGTCACTGGTAAGATCAGACCATAAACTAATCACCCTGGATGTCCACACCCCACCACCACCACCACCACCCCCAACCAAGGAAACCACAGTGAAATACTTTTCTAATGCAAACTTCACCTTACTTAAGGCAGAGGTGGTAAGTATCACAGCCCCCACGCTAAAGGATAACACTGCCCAAGATGCAGAATCCTTTGTAATTGCAATCTATGTGCACCTACAAGGATGCATGGATTGTGCCATCCCCTAGCAAGATCTGGTGGACCCTTGCAATAAACAGGTTATACAACAGAAGGAGGAAACTAGTTCAGAAAAAAAGCAAATCCCAAGAAGGAAAGACATCCCTGATCAGTATCAATAAGAAACTAAGGTCCCTCATAAAATCATCCAAGGCTAACTTCGAAAGAAAATTAACCAAGGATTCGAAAGATAACCACAAAGCCTTCTTTAGCTATGTCAAGAATCTAAGTGGCAACTCAAAGATATGCTTTGAGCTAGTGCAAAATAGCACAAAATATACTGAACCTACTGATATTGCCAACATCCTGGCAGATAGATTCAGTGCAAACTTCACCTCCCTCTCACCTTCAAAAGGGCCCACAACAATAACGGAAAAGTGTAGTGTCCTGGAAATCACAGAAACACAGGTGAAAACAGCCCTTTCAAAAGCCAAAGTCACAGCATCAATGGAGCCAGATGGTGTCCCAGGCTGCGTCTTGCACGAACAACAGAACAAACTAACCCCCACCTAAACATGCTGTTCAACCTCAGCCTCTCCACAGGCTATGTGCCCATAGAATGGCGCACAGCAACAGTTATTCTGCTCCACAAAGGACAGGCCACAACTGATCCTGGTAACTATCGCCCCGTAAGCCTGACTAGCCTGGTCTGCAAGGCTATGGAGCGCATCATCATGGAACTCATTAACAAAGACATTGGGAACTTCCAAACACTTGACCCAACACAGTTCGGCTTTGTTAAGGGCAGATCATGCCTACTAAACCTGGTTGACTTCTTCGAGACAGTCACCAAGGCCATAGATGAGGGAAATGTGGTTCACACAGCCTACCTTGATCTCGCCAAGGCGTTCAACACCATTCCTCACTTGGGTATTATAGAAAAACTCACCAGCCTGAACATAAACCCCTACGTCACAAGATGGGTTGCCAGCTGACTTATAGACAGAATTCACATGGTAAGAATAGCGGGCTCCAGGTCTGACTGTAAACCAGTCACAAGTGGTGTCCCGCAAGGCTCAGTTCTGGGACCCCTACTGTTCAGCATATACTTCTCAGAAGTGCAGGCAAACACAGGAGGACTATGGCTAACCAAGTTCGCAGATGACTGCAAACTGGGAGCCATAGTTGACTCTCCGGCTGACACAGACATCCTTCAAAAAGGCCTTACTGAGACAGACACCTGATGTCAAAGTCATGGCCTCAAGCTAAATGCCAAAAAAATGCATAGTCATCCTGTTTGGGGAAAACAAAACACCCACAAAATACCACATAGGCGGCAGCCCCCCTAATACAGAAGAGGTAATAAGAGATCTGGGGACCCAGGTAGACAGTAATCACTCCTTTGACAATCATATTGCCAAAGTAGTTAGGAAATCCTTCTATGTGGCCCATCTAATTACTAAGGGGTTCGCATCTAGAAATAAAGAGGCTATAGTGCCCCTCTACTCGTCACTCATCAGACCCATCATAGAGTACAATGCCCCATTTGGAATGTACCTCACAAGACACTTCCAACAGCTGGAAAGACCACAAAAGCACCTCACCAAGAAGATTACTGGCCTCAAACATATGTCCTATGCAGTCCGACTGAAAAAACTCCAGCTGTACTCAGTGGTATATCGCTTACTCGGAGGTGATCTCTGCCTGACTTACAAAGCCATGTCCAACTCAGAATTGATGGAAATGCTCCACCTAAAGAAATCCAAGTCACTGCGAGCCACACGCTCTAGTGTACTAAACCTCACCACAACAATAAATAGAACATGTTGGAGTGATAGATTCCTGTCACAGAGACTCCCCATGCTTTGGAACAAAATTCCTAACTACATTAGGTAGAGCCCCTCACTAACACTCTTCAACAGAAGCCTTGACGAGTGGATGGGTAACAGAAAATACACCCCTGGGAACACTTCATTGGCACTGCTTGACAGAGGCTCAGTTCATAGGGTCATAGGTTGGTACTAGGCTATTGGCCCTAGGGCCTAAGCAAGTCTAGCCATAACAATTCCCTGGATATTTCTTCACACAATATTTACTTCTCCAGGCCTCTGTCTAGTAGGGCGACTGACATGATCCCGGGGTGAATTTCCTATCTCCCAACCAATCATCAAGGTTCCTTTTGAAGAGGGCCAATGAGGCGCTCAGCTTGATATGTATGGGCAGTCTATTCCAGAGTATGGGGAGTCTCTGGGTCAGGAACCTATCCCTCCAGCATGTTTTGTTCATTGTGATGACAAGGTTTAGATCCCTGGAGCATGTGGCTATGAGGGATTGGGATTTCTTTAAGTGGAGCATGTCCAACAGCTCAGGGTTTGACATGGCCTTGTATGTTAAGCAGAGATCGCCCCTGAGTAGACGATATGCCACAGAGTATAGCTGGAGTTTTTTTAGACGGTCAGTATATGGCATCTGCTTTAGGCCTGTGATTCTTTTAGTGAGGTATTTCTGTGGCCTTTAAAGCTGTTGCAGATGTCTTGTGAGGTACATACCAAATGGGGCATTATACTCTATAATGGGTCTAATGAGAGATGAGTACAGTGGGACAATGACCTCCTTTTTTCTGGATGAAAAGCCCTTAATGATGAGGTGTGCCACATAGAAGGATTTCCTGACTATTGTGGCAATGTGGTTATCGAAAGTGAGACCACTGTCCACCTGTGTCCCTAAGTCTCTCATCACACTTTCGATGTTTAGTGTCCTGCCACCTATATGGTAATTCATGGGTACATGTTTTTTCCAAAGGGGATAACTATACATTTCTTGGCATTAAGCTTGAGCCCATGGCTCTGGCACCAGGCCTCTGTTTCTATAAGGCCCTTTTGTAGAATATCCACATCATTTGGGGATTCAGTAATGGCTCCCAGTTTGCAGTCATCTGCAAACTTTGTTAGCCAGAGTCCCTTAGTGTTGGCCTGTACTTCAGAGAAGTAGATGCCAAACAAGAGTGGCCCCAGGACTGAACCCTGAGGTACTCCACTTGTCACTTATCTGGAGCTGGATTTGGAGTCGGCTACTTTTACTGTCTGGGTTCTGTCAGTAAGCCAGTTAGCAACCCATCGAGTGACGTAGGGATTTATGCCCAGCTTAGTAAGTTTATCTATGATTCCATAGTGGGGGATGGTGTCAAAGGCCTTGGCGAGGTCTAGATAGGCTGTCTGGACTGCCTTACCCTTGTCCACAGCTCTGGAGAGTGATTCGAAGAAGTCAATCAGATTCAGGAGACAAGATTGGCCCTTCACAAACCCAAACTGGGTGGGGTCCAGTGTTTGAAGTTTGCCAGTGTCTTTGTTTATAAGTTCCATGATAATGAGTTCCATGCCCTTGCAAATCAGGCTTGCCAGACTGATGGGACGGTAGCTCCTGGGATCCAAGGTGGATCCTCCCTTGTGGAGCGGGATAACTGTAGCTGTGCGCCACTCAGTGGGCATGAAGCCTGAGGTGAGGCTATGATTAAACATGACATTTAGGTGAGGTGCCAGTTCATTTTGTAGTTCATGTAGTACACAGCCTGGGATGTCATCTGGTCCCATGGATGCTGTATTTTTAACTTTGGAGAGTGCGGTTTCTAAATGTGTGGCCGTGATTATCGGAATTTGGCAATCTTTTGGTATTGAGATGGGCCCTTTAGGGGGTGAGAGTGGGGTGAAGTTGGCACTAAATCGATCTGCCAGGATGTTGGCAATATCCTTGAGATCAGTATATTTAATGCCATTCTGTTGTAACTCAGAGCAGATCTGTGCATTGCCATTTAGATTCTTGACATAACTATAGAATGCCTTGTGGCTGTCTTTGGAATCTTTGGCAATTTTATTTTCGTAACTAGCTTTTGAAGATCTTATGAGGGATTGCAGCTTCTTACTGAGGCTGGTGAGGGAGTTTTTTGCATCCTGGGATTTTCCTCTTTTTTGCAACAGTTTCTTCCTTCTGTTGTATAGTTTGTTTATAGCAGGGGACCACCAGATTGGCTTCCTTTTTTTGGAGAAAAGCATCTTGGTTCTATTTGGGATGGCATGATTCATGCACGAGTGGATGTGCTTGTATAGTGCCTTAGTGTAGGATTCTGCAGTCGAACTTCCAGATCCCGTCTGCGTGGGTGTTGCGAAGTTTGTCACTTCTGACTTCAGTAGCTTGAAGTTGGCTTTGGAGAAGTTTTTTAAGGAGGTTTCATTACCTGGGGGTGGGGGTGGGATGTGGATGTCAAGGGTGATTTGCTTATGGTCAGACCTGACCAATGAGGGGGTGACCACTGGTGTTGAGCATCAATCTCCCATGTTAATTAATCAATGGGTTGGAGAAAGCCAACACATTCTGGCTAGGCTTAAAAATGCCCTCGGTCAGATAGCCTAGTACCTACCTATGAATACTCCCATTATTTTTCCACTGTGTTCTTAAATCACTTGTCCTGAATGACCTTTAGTCATTCCCTGTTCTATTTATTTTTTTTAGAAACATTATCTATTCTCCCTTGATTTATGCCAGTCAGTAGTACATTCAACCCCCCCAACTCTTTGCAAGATTTATTATATTATATTTTAATTTTGCTTCTCTTTTGCTATAATGCTGGCCCTGATGGATGCCTGTACTCCATCTCACCAAGTGTTTTCCATCTTTATTTTCCACCAACTCATTTTCTTGTATGGCTCTCCTCAGAATTTCCTCTAATGTTTTGATGTAAACCCTTCCACTTGTAAAATGTCCATCTACAGCTGTTTGAATCCTGCATTTGATTTTACAGTTTTAAACTAGGAAATACTGAAACATCCTCAGAAATAAAAATCTCCCTAACACCGATTCCTTTTATCAATTTCCAGACTTGTAAGTGAGGTAAAGTAACAGCCAACTGACATTTTCCTTTTCATCTTTGCATAAAAATGAATTGCTTTCATTCCCACGGCAGTGCTTCTGAGTTTTTGTCCAACATACTAATGCTAATTAGTGTCTTAAACATTGTTTTTGAATGTCTGTTTTTTGTCATGTGATTAATCCAAATCTGCATTGAATGTAACAGACTTTCTTCTGTTATCCTGTACCTTTTTTGCTGCCCAGCTGCTTGCCACTCCTTAAAATAATTGGGGTACTCAACCTGGGATGTATAAATTACCTGTTTCCAAACCAGACACGCTGGTCTTTCACTTCCCACTTTGTGGCCTTCATCTTGTGTTTCACTTTACCTGTTGTCTTAGTTCTTCTGTTACCTGCTTGAACAGAAGAACCACCACTCTCTAAGCCCTTCATCCCCAGGTTTGTGGTAAAAAAAATCACTAAATAAAAATCTTTAAGTTGTAGATGTTTTCTGGTGACTTTTATACTGACTTGTATTTCCTAGACAGTGCTATCTGGCTACCTTCTCTAAGCAATTTCTGAAAATATTTTCCTTTTCAGTTTTCGTAATGGACAGGGGCAACCTGTGCATCATAACTCATAAAATTCCTTGGGGTACTGACAGATGTCAACACTACCTTGGTAAAATGTGGGTAAGCCAGGCTTAACATAGCTCTTGGGCTAATGGCTAGTGACCACCCATGAACCTACTGGCTGTGAACATCCCCCTGTGTTCCATGATAAGACGTTTGCAGTGTCCCTGCTGTTCTTTCCCTTGATAGATGTCTGGACTTAGCTTTACAGTCTTACAACTGATAATACTTTCAGGGGGAAAAAACAGAAAGAAATGTGCAGGAGGGAAGCCATTTTAACCTACAGCTGGAGACAGCAGTTGATAATATTGCATCTGCTCAGAACCTGCAGACTGTTAACACTGACTTATTAAACAACATCTCTCGCCTTGGTGAGGTCCTTATTATATGTAATTTTACTTTACAAAGATGATAGAACCAGTTTCCTTAAATTAACAGGGTCATGCTACAGTTTTATCTTTATCAGCCTAGTTTATTGAATGTAAAGGATGCACATTCCAAGTTAATGACAGCAAGAAATGCTGATGACCGTAATACTACAAATGGAGGTTTGAATGACAAAAGTAACACCCTTTGAGAAGATATTTTAGTATTTATTTGTTGTACAGACAAGTCCATTGGACAAAATTGTCACTTTTTTTGGGGGGGGGGGGTGGATGATCTGAGAGCACTGCCTGATTTAGTGATATAAGAATATAATATAATATAGTATAAGAAGATGAACTATGGAATTAAGCCATAATAAAGATTTTTTGTTGTAATTTCTGCATGTTATTCCTCCCCCGGGATTGTCTTTTGAGAACCTAATTTAAGCCAGCAAGTTAGTGATGTAGTTAGTCATGCAAGTCTCTCCTCCAGTTATGAACACATTATACTTGTGATGGAATATACTGACTGAAGCAAATTTCATAACTAAGGATAACTGGTATATAGATACCCTAGGGTATGTATTTATGGCTTCTAAATTGCATAATTTGTGAAGAATTTTTTAGATAAAAACACAGTGATGTCAGCACCTATAACCATTCTTTGAACGATTATGCAGTATTACTTTAAGGAAAATTAATGAACTCCAGCGTGTGGTGATTCCAGAGAACATTGCTATAATAATTGTTACTGAGAAATGATACAGGCCTGATGATGCCCTCCACCCATTGTGGGAATACTGAAACCAACATGACTAACAACACAGTGGTGAGAAGATTCTATCAAGGTTACTGAGAAGCTGTAGTCTTACTGTTCTCTGCACTGATGAACTTTGCAAGATTATCTCTTCTGTTCTTTCTGGTTAGGGTATCTGTAAAGTGCTGTTGTTCAGCTACAGCTCAATTGCTTTCATGACTGCCCTTATAAATGCCATGAATACTAGTTAACATATCACTGTAGGTATTTAAACTACCCATAGACTGGTGGGTCCTTAAACTGTTGCAAAGGGGGGAATGATAGACAGATCCTAGACACCATGATAAACTTAGGCTATAATCAAAATGCTAATTGCACTACATAAAGTTCAATTTTGCTGCATGTTATATTAATCTATTCTGATGCTTGTGTCTGTGGTAAGCTGCTTAAGAATTTGTTAAGCAAAGCTTACCAATTGCTTTGGCAATTCTGATAATTTGGTTATTCAGATTTCTATCTCTGTTTCATGCAGAACCCATTCATTATACAGGGATATAAAGAAGTCCTGTCTAATGAATCTTAAGGCTATTTACAAGAGTTTTCTTCCACTCCAGAATGAATATGATTTTTCAGTCTGAAAGATCTTGTAAGGTACTTTGGTTTAGGTATTATGCAAAAATTCTTGAAATTATTGACAACTATGCTCTTGCAGTAGTCATTCAGAAATAAACCTTACTGATGGATCTCCACTATTTCTAAAGTAGACAAAGAATAAAATGCTTTTGGAAACTGCATAAGATATATTGATTTGAAGGCTGGGACTGAAGTAATCAAACCAAGAACAATCAGTGAAGCAGATATAAACAAAAAAATCAGTTTATCTTAACTTACTAGACAGCATAAAAAGTTGTATTTAGTTAGACAAAAAAACTTTAGGATGAACAATTCAGCTCCCTTTCATTTTGAATACAAAGGTAAATTTGTCACATAAGAAACTGATGTTACATCTGCTTTTAATGATGTATTTGCCAAGTGTTCAATTTTATAAGCATTGTACTCTGCTGCTAGTAAATGCTAATGATGTAGATTGTCCTATAATAAGTAAATTACAATCAAAGAAATCTTAGAAAATATGCAATCTAATATCACTGCAGGGGAAAGATAAAATACCCAGAATGTTTCTCAAGAAACTGTGTGCCAGATTACACCAAAGTTTGGCCATACTGTCTCAAAATATACTGCAGACTTGGTTTGTCAATAGTAGGTGAAACACTTTAGTAGCTATTCCTGTTTCTAATCGATGGAATCAAAGATCATGGTTGTTACTGGCCCATTTGCCCAACTAGCAAGGCATCTAAGAAATCAATTTTTTTTCAAGTAAGTGTATACAGATCTTCTTGAGAAGAGTAACTTGTACCAACATGGGTTCATATTTAAGATATAAAGTAGGACAAATGTACTTCAGTACTACATATCATCATCAAATGCATAGGGTTTTCTTGTAAAAGATATTTTCTTAGATCTAGCAAAAACATTTCACAGCATTCCCAATCTTGCCATCATTAATCAAATGGGGCTACTCACTGAGTGAAATCTGTATGAGATTCTGATCATGCAAACATAACTTGGTCAACTTGTATGAGATTCCATAGAAAATCACTGCTGATGCTCTTTCTAAGTTTAGGCCAGCACAGTTATTTTTTTCATTTGAGAGATTTATCCCTTCTTAGGTTCATAGGTAGGTACTAGGCTATTGGCCCTAGGGCCTATATAAGCCTATCCAAAAAAAGGTATAAAAGGCATACTGAAAGTGTAGCATGTATGTCCCATGGTTGTTAGGACACACAGTCGTAGTTTACCGTTGTACATAAACATTGCAAGATCTGCCTATAAAATGTTTTATGGCAGGGTTATTGCAGTTATGGAACATGCTACTCGGGGGGGGGGGGGTAACAGAGGATTCATCTTTGCAATCATTTAAAATAAAGCTTCTCTTAGATGTTGGTAGATTTAATTTTACATATTTGCAGGACAGAAACCCTTTGATGATCCATTATAGTGTCATACGTTAGTTATTCTATTCCTCATCCCTTAAGTCTTTGAGCATTCCTGGGGGTCTAACTCTTTTCCAGTAACCTGATTTACTAAATTCAGACTACCCAGAGAAAAAGTCCTCCCCAGAATAGGACCAGCTACCTGCTGACGCTAGACATATTAACACTCTTCAAACAGTCAAAAAAACATGTTACATAACACTTGCAAAATGTATTTGTTTTCATGACAATGGCTAGCTTTGCAGCATATAGGCGCATGTGCTCACATGTAAATGAATGTCAACTTGTACATATTATAAATATTTAATCTGACCCAGATCTGAAATGTTTTCATTCCCACTTGTATATTTTGTAAATGTTTGAGACTCAGATATGAAATGTGTTTTGTTCCAATTGTTTTACAGATTTCATATGTACTTATTTCACTACTGTTCAAACTATTTTTACTGTACTCAAGTACCCAAGTTATGACTAGAAAGGGGACAAGCCCATCTGCCTGGTTACTAAAATGTAAAATACAAATACAAATAAATGTTATAGTTCCATTGCTAGTAGTTAACCAGGATTTTATCTAGGCAGTTAGATAGCTTTCATGATGCAAAGGTCTTATTTTGTTTTTAATTCGTACCACATAATTTACCTTCTCAAAGTACCTGCTTGGGTGAATGAGAATTATAAAACCCTGAAGTCTATTATTTAAAGCCTTCACAGAATCGTACCCAAAATGCAAAACAGCTGCAAGAGAAGGCAACATGGTGTTTGTCATGTCTTCCATTTATATTCATCAGCAAACTGATCTTGCCTTGAATAATGTTTTCTACGACTTGTGACACTCCCCACTAGTGGGTAGATATGAATATACATCTTGTCTTCCCCTGTGATGACTTTTGATTCCTACCATTGTATTACTGCATTGGTCAATTTGAACTGAAGGTTAAATTAATAGCATAGAAAAGGGCAGACTCCCCTTCAGTGGTTTAAATTCAAAGTATGTGAAACCATAAGGCTCTCATGACTTTTTGATGTTTTTAACAATTTTAGTAGCTGATCAGCTGTATTCTTCTTTTGGCTTTTCCTGGTTAGGGGTCTCCACAACGGATCACCTGTCCGCTCAGGATTGGCAGTGGAGTTTTACAGTGTTCAGCTGCCAGCCCGGCGTCCATCCTTCCACAGAAGGCACAGCTGATCAGCTGTATTAATACTCATAAATTCTGATAATATTACAGAACAGAACAGAACAACAGGATGGGATGCATACACTCCAGTAAGGATTCATTCATGCCACCTATGGCAAGCACTAGATTTTCAACATCTAACTACCTGTACCTCAGAGCCAGTTGTCCTCTAAGCATTGAGGTAAATGTGTCAAGTATACCACCTGTGGTTGCATTTTCTGGGAAGCCTCAGACCATTCATATGCATTCATGGAAGAGAGCTGCATGCACACACACATCTTTATGGAAATACATCCATCATAATTATCAGTTAAACTTGAAGATTGCCCAAGTATTACTTTAACAGCATAAATTCTGCAGGGTTTCAAAAATTCAGCTGGAATTGTATCACTTTATTTAGTATTGTTATTAGCAAAGCATTCTGGGGCTCATTTAACTTGACTCTTCAGGATAGATGTTGAACTCCTAATGAGAGAATACACCACAATATGTTTCAGGAATCACAGATCCTCCTTATATAATTCTGTATATTTCTGCCACCTCTTCATAGCATCATCTGTTTCTGCAAGGTCCCTCCTCTCCCATTTTTGCCTTTAATCATGTCCATTTTACCTGAATGTTTTCCTTAACACTCAGTCTGTTGAGATCTCTTATCTTCTCCATTATATTTTCTTCCTCCAGTTCTTTGGTCTGCTTATTTAAATATGCCTGAATATATTGGTTTGGACAGGTTGACAGACGAGATCAGACAGGAGTTCCCGTGGACTATGATGTTTGCAGATGACATTGTGATCAATAGTGAGAGTAGGGAACAGGTGGAGGAGACCCTGGAAAGGTGGAAATATGCTCTAGAGAGAAGAGGAATGAAGGTCAGCAGGACTAAGACAGAATATATGTGTGTGAATGACAGGGAGGATACAGGAATGGTGAGGATGCAGGGAGTAGACATGGTGAAGGTGGATTAGTTTAAATACTTGGGATCAACAGTTCAGAGTAATGGTACACTATGTGCACACCGTTCTGAGTGAATAGACAACACAGACATAACTTACACCTTCTTCCTCCTAATTTTAGTTTTCCTACTGATATGCTTGCAGGTTTACATATTGACAGGGATTTATAAGGGTAACCAGAATGTGGAGACTACATGTACAATTAGTGTAGTCTTTCAGAATTACCAGAAAGCACAAAAATATGTTAAGAATGTTCTTGAATACATATCATGTACACTTTATTGAATCTGACTCACTGTGTAACATTTAGAAACTATTCCAATGCAGAATACCTTTCATTAACAGAGAGTTTGTCAAAAGTCAGTGCCCCTCCAAACCCTGAGAATACAGCACACTAGCTCCAGAAACAAGCCCTGGTGACATCCCAAAATATACAGATTAGACAACAAAAGAAAAAAACATGGCAAAAATCAGGAAGGGTCATTCCCATAAAGATAAAATCGCTCTCATCAAACTAAAGAGGCAACTAAGAAGGCTAATTAGGTCAAAGCAAGCCAACTTTGAGGTTAAGATAGCCTCCCAGGTGAAAGATAACCACAAGGCCTTCTTCAGCTATGTCAAAAACCTCAAGGGTAGCATACAGCAATGGTCTGAACTCATGGTTAATGATGCACATTCACCTGGCCTGGTGATGTAGCAAACCTGAAAGTGCACAAATTCAGTTCCAGCTTTATCCTCCTCTCAACCTAAAATTCCTCCAAGAAATAACGTCAAACATAAACCTTCCAAGTATAACTAGGGAGCATCATGTACTGTTTGTGCTCATTAAAGCCAATAACTCCAGCCTCAGTAAGCCCTGATAACATCCCAGGATGACTGCTGAATGGTTTAATATATGACTTATCAGGACCCCTGGAGTCAATGTTTAACTATAGAGTTAAAGCAGGCTTTTTTCCATGAGAATGGAGGACTGCAACAGTCATTCCCCTTCATAAGGGAGGAGCTTAAACACATTTGCAGAGCCATATAAATAGTTATCATGGAAATTATCAAAAAGGACATCGGAGACCTCAAATCACTGGATCCATCCCAGTTTGGCTTTGTCAAAGGAAGATCATACTTACTGAACCCAGCAGACTTGTTTGAAAGGGTCACTAAGGCAATTGATGATGGGAAAGTTGTGAATATTATCTACCTAGGTCTGTCTAAAGCACTTGATACAACACCCCATTCAGGCATTGTCAACAAACTAGGCCCTTTATATCATGGTCCATTATTTGAGAATAAATAGATCTCTCCAGTATTTTAGACAGTGGGGAAAGAATAGCAATAGGGCAGTAGTTGGTCACATCAGTGGAGCCCCCCCATTTTGTATTGTGGAATAATATGGACATTTTTCCAAATTGCAATCATGTAATTTTCAGCTGTGGATCTGTTAATAAGTAGAGCTACTGGGTAGGCAATCACATTAGCAGCGATTTGCAGAAAGTAGGCAGGTAGTTTGTCTGCAGCCATTGTTGTAGACTGTACTTTATTAATCATTTTTTTAATTGTATTTATGGAAATAGGCTGAAAGCAAAAGGTGTTGTTAATGTGAGAACTGTATGGTACAGTGGGAAAGGAGGAAGCCTGTGGGGTTAGATAAAGCTAGAATGGACTGAAGTATTTATTGAATTGAGTTGGTATATTTTCTGTTGTGTTTTAAATAGTTGGGTGGGTGTACTAGATTTACCTGGTAGAAGTATGTTTTTAACAGCTGCCCAGAACTTTTGAGGATTGTTTTGGTGCTTTATTTGTATGTTGTACTGGTAGTTAATTTTGCCTAGTTTAATTGCTTTCTTTGCTTTGTTTCTGAGCTATAGGTAGTTTTGTTTTGAAGTTTGGGATCTATTTTTATGCCATTGTTCCCAGGCTTTGTCTCTGATTTTAAGAAGTGACTGGGTATCTTTACTAAGCCAGGGAGTAATAATTGCTTTGATTCTAACTATTCTGGAAGGAGCCTGTGAGTTCAGGATATCTACAAAGGTAGAGCTGAAGTAATTGACAGCTTTGTCTAGACTGAGTTGTTTGAGTGGGGTCGCATTAGATCTTTTCGTGGGGTTGCATTAGATCTTTTCAGGCTGGATATGAAGTTGCTGGTGTTAAAAGTCTTTTTTTTGTCTCTAATTGAGTGGTAGATGGTCTGATTTGCATGGTAAGACTGATGTCTTAGTAAAAATGTTGGTAGATGGTCATTCAGGCTGTTTGGGAGGCAGCTAGAGTGCGAGGTATGCTCTTGTCTACTTATCAAAATCCAGTCAAGTATTGACTGCCTTTTGGATATTTTGCCTATTCTTGTAGGCGATTGACTGATTTGTGCAAATCTGTGGAGGGTAATATAACTAGTGGGATTTATAGAATTGCAGGTGAGCCAATCAATGTTAAAATCTCCCTTGATTGTTTCCCGTGAAAGTGAAGTGGAGGACCAGTTCACTAAGTTTTCCAATGTGGGTATGTTGTGTCCGAGTGGGATGTAACATCTAATTATGTTAACCATTTTTTTGGAGTTAATTTTTAATTTGGTAAGAATTACTTCAGCATTGTCAAAGATGTGGGTGATTAGGCCTAGTCTCAGCTTTAAGGTGATTTTTATATAAAGTTGCTATACCACCTCCCCTTTTCCAAGTCTAGTATTCTGTAGTATGCTGTACACTGGAGCTAGTATTTCATTACTATTAATGACTGTTTTTAGCCATGTTTCAGTTAAAGTTACTATATCTGGTGAGTATAGTGACAGACTGGCATGCAGGTCAGGGATTTTATTTGCAATGTTTCTAATATTTATATTTAGCAACAGTAGGTCAGCTGATTTCTTAGGTAGGTGTAATGTGGTGTGGGAGTGATTAGTATATCGTATGGATGGATGGGTTGGAGTGGCTATTGGTCCTGGGTTGGATGAATGTCTCTGCTGAGAGATAGCTTAGATACAATAGATATTATAGTTTTTGACATTTTTGACAAATACTCGTCATAACTCTGGAAATTTTGGGGGGGTTAATGATGATGTTTTAGAATGAAAGGTGTATACAAGGTAGGAGATGGGTTAATGAGAGATGGGGATATAGGAAATATATTCAGCTTGTGAATATGAAAATAATAGGGGCCTGTAGCATGGTAGGGAAAAGTTTCATAAGGCTGACATGATAAGATGTAAGGTGGGCAACTGATACTAGTAGAGCAAGAGAGGTGCTATATAGCAGGAGCATACTCTAGTAGTGTGTAGTTGGTGGAATGAGTAGTGAGCATATTTGATTTGGTACTGTTAAGAAGATATGAATTAGATAGCACTATCAGGTGTATGAGTGTGTGAGCATATGGGTGTTAAGGGGGAGAGGGGCTATTAGTTAATTAGGATTAGTAGGGATGGCACAGTGGTTCAGAGATTAGTGCTGTCTCCTCACAGCAAGGGGTTCTCTGGTTCGATTCTTGGGTGGGGTGCCTTCTGTGTGGAGTCTGCATGCCCTCCCTGCATTCATGTGGGTTTTCTCTGGGTGCTCCAGTTTATTCCCACATTCCAAAGACATGCAGTAGGTGGATTGAACACTCTAAATTTGCCCAAGGTGTGAGTGTGTGCATACGAGTGTGTGGTGCACCCTCTGAGGAGGTTTGGTCCTTGGGTTAGCAACCTGATCCCATAAAACCTGTACCTGCTACAAAAACGAGTGCTGAAGGGCGCTTGTTGCCTGATGTGCTGAATGCATGGGAGCAAATCCAGGATCCAAGATTAGTAGAGATATAAGTGTGTTGGTGCAGAAGCATATTACAGTTAAGTGGGATGGAGGGGTAGGGACTGGTGAGTGGTGGTTTGAGATGGGTTAAGTGAGGTAAGTAGAGGACTGAATGGGAATTTATTGGTTAAACTTAATTAGTAGGCAGAATATGATACTAATAACTTTAGGAGTAGTGGGGATGAGTGCGTATTGGGGGTAGGGGAGCAGAGTGAGTCTTAGCAGACCAAGGGTGAATGGAGCGGGTGGAGCCAGAAATCAAGAAAGGCCATTAAAAACAATCAGTAAAGTGAAATGCACTAGGAGGTAAGAATGGAGGTAGTGATATGCAGTAAATGCAGCAAAGATAGGAGCCACTGTAATAGTGGGGCAGGGATGTATGGATTAGATATCAACTTTAGAGAAGTAGTAGTTAATAGACACAGAAGTAATATAACATTGAAAGTCGGGCTTAGTGTAACAGGTACTATTGGGCTAGGTAAGTTGGATGGAGACTAGAATGGACAGGAAGTGAAGCAATTGAACAGAAAGTCAGCTCCAGTGGTGTGAAAGCAGTCCAACACTAACAGATATTTACCATGTAATATGTTAATTATTAACTTACACTACAAGATTAAATTGCTGTAGAGCCATAGAGTCTGATTGGGGGATGTAAATAAAGTCTTCGGCTGAACGCTATGAGGCTTGTAATCCGAATACTTGAACTTGCCATGCCAGGGATCATATGATCAGAGGAAAAATAAGACAGAATGTTAGATACAAGAAACCACCAAAAACAAAGGAATAACAAGGAGTAAAGGTGAGAGACAGGAAGAAGATCAAGAGTGGGAATACCGAAAATAGAGATAGAGGAAGTACTATAGGTAAGAGTGACTGCAAAGTGTAATTAAAAGAAAGGAAGAACTTTAGGGTAGCATAGAATAAATGATAGACAAAATACAGGAACTTCATGCAAGCCTATCTCTATACTCCCCTGACATAGTCCTTGTGACAGAAACCTGGCTCAAACCAGTTATCCTTGATAATGACATTTTTCCCACTGGCTATAGCATTTTCAGGCAAGATAGGGAAACAAAAAGGGGTGGTGGTATAGCCCTGCTCTTCTAAAATCATCTTAGATTAGAGAGGGTTAATCATAACCCCCCCTTCCCCCAATATCTCCAACTTAGAAATACTCTTGGCTGAAATAAAACTCAACCAAAATAAAAATATCATCATCATAGGTACCTATATTCCCTCCTGGCAACAACACAAAGAAACTTTAAGCCATACTACAATGGTCCTCCAATAACCTCCCACAAGAGACCATTATACTAGGGGATTTTAATATTAACTGATACTCCTGCAACTCTGACCATTCTACCAACCTCTACGGCTTTACCCAATTAATTCAAACCACAACAAATTTTGATAAAACTACTAAAAAGGAAACTATCCTTGACTGGATTCTCACCAACTGCTCCACACTTTCCTATAGTTCTGGTATCCTCCCCGATTCACTCAGTGACCACCTCCCAACATACATTATACATCATCAGGCAAATCCATCAAAAAGCCCATCTACTTACCAAATTTGCAATACCAAAAAGTTCAGGCCTCAATATATCATAACATCCCTTAAGCTTTGCAACTATAAACCCCTCAAAACTTTATCCCTGGACAATGCAGCCAGCTACTTTAACACCACATTTTTAAATATCTTAAATAACATGGCACCTATCAGGACAATATGAGCAAAATCTAATTACTCTCCTTGGCTCACTAAACAGACAAAATCACTCCTAAAAGAAAGGGATAAAGCACGGCACAAATGGACCCACAAAAAAATTAATAGTTACTCACTAGAACTATATCCAGCTAAGAAACAAAGCCAAAACCCAAATAAGACTTGATAAGAAGAATTACTATACTAGTTTACAAGCTAAATACCAAAATAATCCTCAAAAATTATGGACCACTTTAAATAAAATACTACGACCAGGTCAAACTAAGACCCTTCAACCAACAGCAAGTAATCCCCTAGAATGTACTGCTATCCAGTTTAATAAATACTTCATTGACTCCATCAAAATCCTTACTAACCAAAGCTCCCCATCACTGCCCATCAACCTAACCTCTCTTCTAGATAATAACAACACATTCTTCTTAAAACCAGTCCCAACCCACGACATGCACAAATACATGCTCAGGCTAAAACACACAACCCTGGCAGCTGACAACCTACCCTCAACATACTTAAAAATAGCAGATGAGACCATCTCCTATTCAGTTTCCCTACTAATTAACCATTCCATATCCAAGCAATGCATCCCCAGTCTCTGGAAAATTGCTCACATCATACCCCTACACAAAGGAGGTCCATCCACTGACTTCCCAAACTATCAGCCCATAGCAATCTGATCCCCTCTATCAAAAATCCTTGAAAGGTGTATTCACACCCAAATACTTAACCATCTCATAGACAATAAATTACTTACAAATACTTAGCATGGCTTTCGCCCCGGGTCTATATCACATAGTCGAAGTTTAATAACTTCGAATACGGAATGTTTGAACCATCCTGCTCAAAGTTAAAAACTTTGACTATGGATAAAAAAAAAAAAAGAAGGCAAAATAAACTGTTGTAAGCAGGGGTACAAGCCCCCATTCACCCCACCCCCCACATCCCCCACTACCTAAATATACCAACTCCGAGATCACACCACATTGAACAAAACGGAAACCTCCCCTTATGTAGATTTCCACTGAAACGCTCAAACTTCTGCAAATTCAAACTTATGGACTCGACCATATGAGGTTCGAACTTGCAGAAGTTCGACTAGCTGATAGGAACCCTTTTGCCCCTATCTTAGTACTACCATAGCCCTTATTAGTTTCATTAACACCATCAGTCATCTTAGAAATAAACGTGAGCTAGTGTCAGCAATCTTTTTAGACTTATCAAAAGCCTTCGATACAGTGTCTCAAACCAAACTGCTGACTGCTTTGTCCAAACTGAACCTAAGCTACTCCACTCTAGCCTGGTTTCAGAACTACCTCATAGATCAGCAACAAGCAGTATGGTGGAACAAAGCTCTTTCTCTTACTACCAGTGACTATGGGTGTGCCTCAAGGGTCTATTCTCGGCCCCCTCCTTTTTAACCTGTTTACAAATAAACCCCATAATGCTACAACTCTAGCCACCCTTATACAGTACGCAGATGATTCCACTCTCATATGTTCTGCCACAACTCTACCTGAACTACAGAACTTAACCCAGACATCTTTCAATGCTATTGAACCATGGTTGGCAGATGCCCAATTAATCTTGAACCCAAATAAAACTAAATGTATGCTCTTCCACTCCACTAAATTCAAAACCCAGTCCACTTACTTCAACATTACATCCAGTAACAAGACTTTGACTGAACCAGTACCATCCACCCAACTTCTCAGTGTTGTTATTGATCAAAATATGAAGTTCGACTTACACATTGCCCAGACTGTAAAAAAAAGTACAGAGGAAAATAGGTACCTTATACAGATGCAAAAACTACCTAACCGCAGACTCCATAATAACCACAGCCAGAACTCATCTTCTGTCAACTTTACTATATGCCTCATCTACCTTTACCAACCTCTCCAAATCAGACCTAACCAAGCTAGATGTCTGCTATAATAAGATAGCTAAATGTGCCACTAGTTGTCGTCCAAGAACCGATCATTGTAAGGCCCTAAGACAACTATCTTCATTAGAACTACCCCACCAACTCATCCTCACACAACTCTCTACCACCTACCAAATGTACTATAAACCCGATAAAACACCAGCTCTACAAGGCCTCTTCAACCCCCACATAAGTACCCATCCACTAGGATCCAGTAATAAAGCTCTAATTGAAGTAATCAGTAGTAAAAATAGCTCAGGTGACTCTCTATACTCCTACTACATTGCTAAACTGTGGAATGCCTTACCACTTGAAATTAGAACTATAACTAGCTTAAAAACTTCAAGCATCACATTAAAGCCCACCTCACCACTTCCTGGACTTGTACATGTACTGGGCATGGGTAGCCCAAACCATGGAACTAGCTGATTTAAAAATTTTAATTCCATATGTAATGAGCATTGAATTTAAGTCATATGACTACCTTATGTTGTTTTTTTCTTTCTCACTGTTAATATCTATCAGTTTTTAAGTCTTCAGTTTGCTGTGCTACCTGTATATAAGACTAAGTATCGTAATTGCAGTCTTATCGTATACAATGTCACTACCTGCTACTACTGCAAGAACTGTCTTCTAGAAGCATTGTTACATAAGATTATTGGTCTTGTCGCCCACTTGACCTATTTATTCTGATTTAGTCTTTTTCCGTTATGAATGCCTGTTACTATTTTTTTTTATTGTATTATACAATTTTTTTTTACTAACATAATAGTCTACTAACAATGGAGCTTTTCTCCCCGGGCCTCCACTGAAAAAGGGTTTTATGCCCAGTCGGACTCTCCCGGTAAACAAATGTAAAATAAAATAAATAAATAAAATAAGTTTGTAAGAGGTAAGTGTGAAAGTGAAAGATATACAAGCCCATTACCATAAACAGTCTAACAGCATTATAGAATTAATATCAAAAGCTAATAACGCAGCAACATGAAATTCTCTTAAACAATTGTACAAAGAAGCATAATACAAAATATGATCTATACTAAGAATTATAACCTCATTTGGGAATAAAAGAGTTAAAAACAGTGCAAACATGAAATATAAAAAAATATAACAGTTACTGTTCGAGGTCAAACCAGGCTGACACAAATAAAGTGTGAGATTCACACTAATACGTCTCTTCAGACCCTCAGTTGGATAGCATGAAGTCTATTCAGACTCAAACATAGTTTTCACAAATCACTGATAATTCCAGGCTCAAATATAAGAATGAGCATAAAAACTCTTTTATTAGCAGCAAGTTCAGTCGGTAAGCGCTTTTGCTATACAGCTTTTTCAAACCTATACAAGCCAATACTAAAAAATGCTTTTATAAAACTTCCCTGATAAAACAATTAAACAATCAATCAATGAATTGATTAGCTACTTAAAAAAGTACTAACCAAAGAAGAGAACATGACTAAAACATATAGTGTTAATACAAATCTTAAACTACTATTTTAAAAGCACATGAATAAAAAATATATAAAGTTATTTCAAGAACTTCCTAAATACATTCTAACTAAAATCTTGTTCTTAGATATATATACAAAGAGATAAACAATAAAAATAATATATATCCAAAAATTTAATAACTTGATTATTTCATTTATGCCTATATTTCCTATTTTTAAGGGCAGGTTTCAGGGGAATCCTATCATTGAGTCCAGGAAAAACATGAGCTTGTAGCTTGATGATCCATTTAGTTTCTGCTTGCTCAGTATAATTCTCAAGATCACCTCCTCTAATATTATATAAATTAACATGTATTACTGAAAATCTAAAGGTATGCATAGCGTTATTTTGTAAAACATGCTTAGAAAGTGCATTAACTTCAGACTTAATACGAATTTGGTACAGATGTTCCCTCACCCTTTCTTTTAACTTTCTATTGGTCTTGCCAATATAAAAAGCAGTACAGGATGTGCAGACAGCAATATAAACAACATGTTTAGTGTCACAGTTGGCATTAATATTAAACGTGAATACTTGACTGCTTACTGGATGTACGAACATATTAATGTTAGATATATACAGCAAAAATTACATTTATTGCATGGTTGAGTACCACTAAAAATAAGTCCTGATGGTTGCCTGTAACTAGGAAAACATAATAACCTATGTAAATTTTTCTTATTTTTATAAACAAATTGTGGCTGTTTTCCTACTAACTTCTTGATCTCTGGATCAATTGTAAGTAAATCCAAGTGTTTATTGATTATTCCTTTAATTGATTGAATATCCTGGATTAAAAATAAAGCTATATTTCTGCTGCTTATTCACTTTCTTGGATACACTAATTCTATCTACTTTGTATACCTCCGTACCTGCTTCAGAAAAGATGGGGGCATGCTCTATCTGTTCTAATATTTCTAGTATATAAGAAGGCTTTCTCTATTTCTACTGATTTATAACTTCTAGCTTGTAGCCTTGCTTCCAAATCACCCAATTCTCCTTCAAAGTCATACCATAAAGGATTCAATCTTGATGCTGTAATGGCTTGTCCTTTAATGATATTAGAGAAAATATGATTAGGGTACATACTATCCCTATGTAATAATGTGTTTTAATAACAAGGTTTCCTGTGTACACCCATATTAATTTGTCCATTCTCCAACCGCCAAATAGATATGTCTTAAAATGTAATCTCATTACTAGAATAAGCCATAGTAAATTTCAAAAAGGGTGTCAGAGAATTAACTTCATTCTCAAACCTTTTTAATTCTTCTAGTGTGCCCGTCCAAAGAAGAAGAAATAAATCATCAATGAAACATCTATAGAAAGACACGTATCTTTGATATAACTCCAAATGAAATAATTGCTGCTCTTCCCATAAAGCCATAACTAAGTTGGCGTAGCTATTGGCACACGAAGTGCCCATAGCTACGCCATCCTTTTGTAAATATAGATCATGGTTGAACGGAAACACATTACTTTCTAAAACCATTTCTAATAATAAACAGAGAAAGTCTATTTTACTCGGTAACATATGAGAATGTAGGGTTAAATACGTCTGAATACTTTCCAAACCCAGTTCATTAGGGATGTTAGTAAATAACGATTTGACGTCCATTGTAACCATTATAAATGGAGAATATACAGGTAGATGTTTAATCCCCTCATAAAAATCCAATAGGAACTGTTTAAAATCTTTGAGTACAAAGTGATTTGAATCTACTAAAGGTCTTAAAGTTTTCTCTATAAAAATAGATAAAGGTTCTGTGACCCACCCTCGACCAGAGACTATTGGTCTCATCGGGGGGTTCACTGGATCCTTATGAACTTTAGGTAGACCTTGAATAACAGGGATAGTGGGACTCTCTACTAGAAGGAACTCATAAAGCTCAGAATCTAATATATCCATCTTGTATAGATCATCTAGTGTACTATATACCCTAGCTACAAATTTCTGAACATCTGAATCTGTAATAGGACTATAAAAATGTGTGTCATTCAACATCTCATTCATACAATAATCATAAAACACTTTATCTAGTACCACAATAGGACCTCCCTTATCTGCAGGTCTTCTGTCATTCATTAAGTCATGCATTGCTTTAGTCTGTTTCGGGGTCAAGTTATTCTTCATAGAAATACCTGCATCTTTGCCTAATGAGTAAATGTCTCTCTCTACAATTTTACTAAAAACATCAAGTACAGGATGTAAGTTAGGTACATAGAGACTAGGTTTCTTAAACTGTTTTTTCAAAGTTCCTGGATTAATATCAGTATATAACATTTTTAGTTGCAAATTTCTTACAAAAAGTTGGGCTAAATACCTCTTGGCCTTTGCCATTATTATTGTTATTATTTTGTACACTATATATCTAACTATGTACTACAGGATCTTTACTACTAGAAGCACCAGTTTTAACAGCATTTATACTTGAATTGTTATAACAATTCAATGGTTCAGCATCTTTTATCAGATTTGCATTTGATTTTCCAACCACACCACCATTATCACTTTGTATTAAGACAGGACATTCCGCTTGATCATTTATATTATTGTCAGTACTGGCAACTGAATTATTGCATGCATTGTCAATTGGAACTGATTTTTTACAAAAAACATTGTTGTTCATTCCTCCATCAATGTTATTGGTCTCAGGTAAAATACCTGGTCTATTACGAGCAGCAGTCTGTCTATTAAATTCATTCATATTGTTTCTAGGCCAAGTGAAGACCTGGCCATGTAAGAAGTCATTAGTGTCTCTCGACATTTTGTGTTTTTCTGCTCTAGTAACCTCTTTTCAAAGAGGTTAACATTGTCTATTAGACGATCAAGTCGAGGTTCAATAACATTACTGCTATAACCATTGCACAAGTCTAGCTGTTTTTTCTTAATTATTTCTTGTATACTGTGCTCCTCAGGCATAGAGCTGAGTGGAATTTGTACTGTCTACAATACACCAGTGAGGTAAAGAAAACAGAGAGCAAACTCCAGTACATAAACGCTTTGCTTACTAAGAAGAGATAGGCGTGGATTGCCAGAAGGGAGATTTAAATACTGCAAGGCATTATGGGAGGGGGGAATGTTGTAAAATGTTAAAACAGCGTGCAAGAGATGGTATGTGATAGAAATATTATTAGGACTAGAAATCACGAAAGACAGCTAAAAACAATCAGTGAAGTGAAAAGCACTAGCAGGTAAGAATGGGAGGTAGTGATATGCAATGGACGCAGCAAAGACAGGAACCACTGTTATAGTGGGATGGGGATGTAGGGTTTAGAAGTCAACTACAGAGAAGTAGTAGTTAACAGACACAGAAGTACTATAACAGTGAAAGTCAGGCATAGTGTAAAAGGTACTAGTGTGGTAGGTAAGTGTGACTGAGAAGGAGGGGGCAGAAAGGGGAGAATTACAGCAGAAAGTCAGCTTTAGTTGTGTGAAAGCAGTCCAATATTTACCATGAAATATGTTAAGTATTAACCTACACTAAAAATATTAAATTGCTATAGAGCCATAGAGTTTGATTGGGGGAAGGGCATAGTCTTTGGCTGAGCACTGGTGAGGCTTGTAATCTGAACACTTGAAATTGCCAGGTCAGGGTTCACTAAAAAGATTGAATTGCTATAAAGCGATAGACCCTGATTGCGGGATGTAAATAAAGTCTTTGGTTGAGCGCTGGTGTGGTTTGTAATCCGAATACTTGAAACTGCCAAGTCAGGGATCACTAAAAATATTAAATTGCCATAGAGGAGTACAGTCTGATTGGGGGATGTAGATAAAGTCTTCGGCTGAACACTGGTGATGCTTGAAATCTGAATACTTGGAATTGCCATGGCAGGGATCTTATTGGCTGAATCGACTAAGCTTAAATCCTGTAAAATTTGGCTCCAACACACCACCAGAACCATTATGGATAGAGACCAGAGTATCAAAAATAAGGGCCAAGTATACACCTATAAACCAATGGAAAAAAAAATCATAGAGTCAGCTAGAAGTAGGTTCCCACTCCTGTTGCATGCACCTTAACAGATCCTTCCATGGTTTAATCTCATTGATCATACCAGCATGCAATATAATAGACTAAACATTGATATGTATTCTGTTCTGCAATACAATGTTCATTTCACTATTTCATGAATGAGACAAAATGATGGTTTGATTGCCCACAGTTTAATTTCCTTCTTATAGGATTTTAGAAAGTCTGTAGACGTGTTACCCTTATTTTGATAATTAGGGAAGAATACTGGATATTGTTCAGACTAGGTCAACCATGACTACGTCAACCATATGGACATGAAAGGTTTACAAATGCAATAAGGTCTTATTTTGAGGCTTCTTGGTATGGTATGGATCAGTTTAGGCACTTTCCTGATTGCAACACAAGTTAAGAGGGAAAAATTAGTAGCCATGATTAAACTTACAACTTTTTTTTTTTTACTTTTTACTTATGGGACCGAGACAATCTTTACAGGTATGTTACCCTATGAGGAAGAAAGTCAAAAAACAGACAGGATAAACTGGGGCAAGTGCAACAGGCTCCAGACATGTCTGTTTTTTAGATAATGAGAAACCAGGAGGTTAATTCCTAAGTAGATGAAGAGTTGTCTTTCCAGAAATTCAGAAAATAAACACCAAATTAGAGGATGACATTCAAGAGAATGATAAAAATATTAAAAGTAACACTAAGTAGTAAATTAACATTTTGATACCGTACAGAATTTATTACAGGAGAATGAGTTACTTAAAGCAAAGGTTTTGATATTAGAACAACCAGTGATGGAAATATTAGAATCCCATTTATTGATTAGGATAAGAGGGGCAAGGTGAAACGATCTGCAAATTAGTGTTAGTGGTATCGCTGAAAAAAATGAAGAACAAGATTGTAGAGCCTTTATAACGTTGCTGTCTGCCACATGGACCTAAAATTCTGATAGTGAACTATACATTGAGACAGTACATAGGGCAGGCTGGGTCCCAACATTAAACAGAAAAGAAATCCTACACCTATTTTGGTGAGGTTGGCCTCTTACAAACTGAAGGAGAGAACACTGTCAATGGTCTGGAAATCTGGACTATGTTAATCCTATGGAGATGTTCCTGTTTATATAGATTAGGACTATGTTATAGCCATGTGACAAAAAAAAGAAGCAGTCATTCATCCTGGCTCAAAGGTTGTACAAGTTGAAGGGATTAACATTCAAGTTCACCAAATTCACCAACTTAGGTCTCTCACCCCATACCTTAAATTGGTTCTCAGACTATTTCACCAATAGGCAACAATCCACCAAACAGTAACACTTCTTCTCAACTTTTCTCAACACAACCGCAGGTGTACTTCAAGGATCTATACTAGGACCCTCCTTTTCAGTATATTCATTAACAACTTTCACACCACCCTTAACCATGGCACAGTTATTCAATATGCAGATGATTTAACAATCATCTCTACTGCCAAATCTATATCTGAGTTACATCTTACCCAAAATGCTGTCACCACAACTGAAATTTGGATGTCAAACAACCATCTCGCTCTAAATCCCAATAAAACCAAATTTTAATACCCCCCCCAAAAAAAAAATCTACCGCTCTGAACAAGAATGATTTTTCTGTCCAATCCCATAATAATACTCTCATTTGAGTAGTTCCAAGTACCAAACTGCTAGGAGTTATTATTGATGAAAATCTAGCATTCGACCTCCATAGCCACAGCAACATAAAAAAACACATCAGAAATTAGGTACCCTCTATAGACACAAATACTACTTAATATTACTGCTAAAAAAGCTCTAGCATCATCCTTCCTGCTACCATCGCTACTATACGGTGCCCCAATCCTCACCAATATCTAGTCCTCCCTGAAAACCAAACTGGACTCGTTATAACAAGATTGTCAAATGTGTAACAAATTCAAAAAACTCAGCACACCACTGCTTATCTGTACAACAGCTAAACTGGCTCAAACTCCCACACTACCTCACTTGTACACAATTAACCACTGCACATAAACTCATATACAAACCTTCAACCTGCCCCTCCATCTCTTCCTTATTGACTACATGCCACCCTAACAGGCTACTAAGATCCAAAAACACAATGATGTTGAAAGTTGAAAAGCCTCCCCTTGCAACTGGTCAAATGCTGTACTCTTTTACTGTCTCACAACTATGGAATGCCCTGCCACCTTCTATCAGAACAATCAGTAATCCTGCTCTCTTTAAGAAGTCTCTCAGAGCACACCTCTCTTATCTCTGGCAATGTACTTGTGCCAAAATAGTACCTCCTAACACCTGATCCACTACTATATCCCTATACAATATCACTACTTCGGAGCTCTCTCTGACTTGCTGAATTCAACTGCTTATGCCTACAAAACTCCAAGTAACAATCAAAACTGCTACCCTACCTAACTCCATCCTCAGTGATCAAATTGTACACAATGTTTATGTATAATGTTTGTAAATTACTTGTACCATTGTGTTTAATATTTATTTCCATGCATTGAGACTAGATATACACACTGTATATTGTGCTTTTTCTTGTATGTACTATTAATGTTATGTGGAGCTTTTCTCCGTGGGCCTCTACTGAAAATGGGCTCACCTAGGCCCAGTAGACTTTCCCAGTTAACAAATGCAATAAATAAGTAATAAACAAATAAATAAATAAGTTGCTTCAACCTTTGGTTGTCAGGTATCTTGATGGCCCCAAGTCATATGCAGTACAAATAACATGATGGAAACATTGCACACACAGCCAAGGTGAACCAATATGAAGAAAGGTCATCATTTGTCTTTGGAGTGTCATGTTTATGAGTAACAGGCTCCAGGAATGAACTATTCCATCACACTGCAATATTTTATTTAAAAGGTACCACACACTGAAGGAAAAGACAATGATTCTGTAAAAAAGTACCAGTACAAAAGGACAATGGACCAGGGACATAGAATAGGAGTATGGGCTTGCTTAGGTAATTAGACTGCATCAAATGTTATTGTCTTTGTGTTTTATTTAGGGGAAACTGGGTTACTTGTATTAAAGAAACATGTAATAGTAGTGGGGATCTGAAAAGAAAAGTTTAAGATGGCAAAGGTTAACACATAAATGCAATAAAATAAATGTCATTTCTTTTATCTGCATTCTTTTATTGATGTTTTAGACATGCAAAATGTGCTTTTTGAAAGTTAGGAGCGGCTGCATGATCCACCAAGCATATTGTTCTGTCTTTCTTTTTGGATATTTAATAAACTTTTGTTATTTGGTACTGTTGCAGACCATAGGTGAGTTAAGTTAAAAAAAATGTAGGGGGTGCTAACAATGGTATGATCCAAGTAAGGAGGTGCATGGTGGGAAAGTCTTCTTATTGAATTGAGCTCCCCTATGACAAAAGAGGTAGAGGAAACTACTGAATATTAATAATAGAAACTAAGAGTATTAAGGAAAACGATCCTCCTGGTGGTAATATGGCTTGCTCTCTAGCTGGATAGTTTGGATAACAAGGATTTTTTCCCTCTTCATGACAATGATGGTATGGTCAGAGCACACTGAAATAAATGGGGAGAGTGAAATTTAATAACAACTACTCACAGCTGGTAATTACTGATGGCATAGGATGTAGATTTGTAAGTATATTAGCTGAAAATCTATACAGTATTGATTCAGGAGAGAATTTTGCCAATGAGAGATTTGTAATGAAAGTAGAAACAGGCTAGAGACAGAGTAAGAAGTCTGGGGTTCATACACTCATATTATGACACAAGTACAGATTTATACACTTAGCATTAGAGTAGTGGGAGAGTTCATAAGAAGTCACTAATAATACTCTGTATGGCTTTACAGACAAGACTCATGATGCTATTGGGCCTGTTGTTCCCTAGGTATGTGGTAAGACTGCTTTTGAGGAGGGGTATGACCACTGCAGTTCTCCAAGATTCAGGGACATAACCTGAGAGGGTCAATGAGTGTCTGTTCAGTACTATTGCCTTGACAACCTGATATATTATCAGCCCTTGAAAGTGGTGTTTTTGAGACCCCATTTAGAATTTGTTCTTTGGTGTTGGTGGGGAGGGGAATGGAATTCAGGATGATAGGAATGGGGATAGTAGTTTCAGGTGAGAAATTTGCAGCAAAATTATTAGCCAAATGTTTGCAATATCTGTTGGATTTGAATGCGAGACATCATTTAGGAATAGTTTAGAGCAATGGTGCATTTTTCCTTAGTTTTCTGATGAAACTGAAGAAGGACTTGTGATTATCTTAGCATCAGTGGTGAATCTAAGTTAATGGAATGCCTTTCTAATTGTCATTTTATCCTTTACTTTCTTGGTCAAGTTCTTTAAGTTTTCCTGGTACCAAAGAGTTTTGGTTCTGTGTAGTAGTTTGGGTAGGTTTTTTCATTTTGTTATATGGACTATATGTCCACTGACCATTAAAGTGTAAAGTGATTTGTTCTTGAACTCTCCCACTGCATTTTTTTTTTTTTTTTTTTAGTGAGGACTGCCTCATCAATGCAGTTTCATGGTGGGCATATAGATCCTTCATACAGAGACATATACTCCTGGCTGACTGTAGAGTTTCCATGTGTGAATTTAGAGATTTCAGTGTGCTACTTTAAGACTTTGGCCTTCCTGAAATCTCTAAAGAGGATAATGTTAATGACCCCGGATGTGAAAGTTTTGACAGTGCAGGTAAATAATTGGTGGCCTGGCTTGACTTTCAGCAGATTGATGACACGGATTGAGTAGGGTGGAGCAAAGTTGAGGACTATGTTATTTCCCCAGATGGGGTCACATACTAATCGGTCCAGTGAATTTTTCCCCAATCCAGGAGACACGGTGTATATTGAACATTAGATGCATGTGCACTTCAGTCTATGGAGGGATAGCTAAAGTCTCTAAAGATTAAGGATGTATTCTTGATGGGAATGTTTTCAATAAATTCCAGGAATTTTCCATCTGGTAATATCATGCAAGGGGATATATAACAAGCCAGGAATTGCCAGTCTAGCTTTGCCAAGGTGATGTGGAGTTTTATGAGCTTATTAGATGAATTCTTGAGTACTAATTTGAAAGGTATGTCAACCCTGACTAATCCACAGACTCCTCCCACTACTGACGGCCAGCACAGTGTGGTGTTTTTGTGAATCATGTCTCAGTGACACTCCAGACTTGAGCCTATTCCAGATGCCCCAGCATCAGAGACTTTATTGGTTAGACTTCCCATCACTAAGAAGTGCCACCATTTTTATGTTGGATATTTTTTCTAGGTAGGTAAATTCATTAGAAGAACTCTGTCTAAAACAAGGCACAATGAGGGCAGGAAAAGCTTTAGTCAGAATGTGGAAACCCTTTAAATAGAGAACAGAATATGTCTTGAGAAGCAAATGGGTCATTAATCATCTTATCCCTGGGTGAGACTTACAGGATCCCCCCAAAATGACACCAGCTCTTAACCAATTGCTGAAGCCCTGGGCAGCATTCACTGTAAAGAAGGGATACAGCTCAAAATCAGAGGCTTACCCATGAGTGAAACTTGTAAGTCAGTTTCCTACATGTTCCTCATGGCTTTTTCTCCCAAGTCATTTATCTTCATATGACTGCTAATATATTGCACATTGAATCCCCAAATGATGTAGATATTCTACAAAAGGGCCTTACAGAAACAAATGCTTGGTGCCAGAGCCATGGGCTCAAGCTTAATGCCAAGAAATGTATAGTTATCCCCAGGGGTGTAGCCAGAGATTTACATTTTGTACTCAGACCTAATGTTGCTGCTTCCAGTACCTACTTGTCAGTGTAGAAATGTACTCACCCCTCAAAATGCTATCCCAAGATATATGGAAAGATGTACTTTCTTTTCAACTTTTACAATTAACTGCCATACAAAGCTAATTATTGAGATGTATTCCTTTGGCACAAGAATTGTTTATGAACTGCTATACTGTGAATATTCATTTACTCAGTTCTAAACAGTTTGTGCTTTTTTAGTGTTGACATTAGCACAAACTGCTCAGAAAAACTGGACACATTTCAGTACTGTGAGTATGCTTACCTACATCCTTGGTTATCCCCTTTGGGAAAAACCATGTACCCATGAATTACCACATAGATGGCAGTACACTAAACACCGAACGTGTGATGAGAGACTTAGGGACACAGGTGGACAGTGGTCTCACCTTTGATAACCACATAGGCACAACAGTCAGGAAATCCTTCTATGTGGCACATCTCATCACTAAGGGTTTTTCATCCAGAAAAAAGGAGGTCATTGTCCCACTGTACTCATACCTCATTAGTCCATTATTGAGTACAACTCCCCGTTTGGTATGTACCTCACAAGACATCTGCAACAGCTGGAAAGGCTGCAGAAATACCCCACTAAAAGAATCACAGGCCTAAAGTAGATGCCCTGTACTGACCATCTAAAAAAACTCCAGCTTATACTCTGTGGCATATTGTCTACTCAGAGGAGATCTCTGCTTAACATACATGGCCATGTCAAACCCTGAGCTGTTGGACATGCTACACTTAACGAAATCCCAATCCCTCAGAGCCACATGCTCCAGGGATCTAAACCTTGTCATAACAATGAATAAAACATGCTGGAAAGATAGGTTCCTGACCCAGAGACTCCCCATACTCTGAAATAGACTGCCCATACATGTCAAGCAGAACACCTCCTTGGCCCTCTTCAAAACAAACCTTGACGATTGGATGGGAGATAGGAAATTCACCCCAGAGATCACGTCAGACACCCTGCTAGACAGAGGTCCAGGGAAGTAAATATTTTGGGAAGAATTATCCAGGGAATTGTTATGGCTAGGCCTGCATAGGCACTAGGGCCGATAGCCTAGCACCAACCTATGAACCTATGTAGTAGTGGTGAGGGCCTTAAGTGCCTTAGATGTGTCAGCAATCATAAGCCCAGAAAGCCAGCTAAGCATAGCCCTGTTCTTGCCCTACCTAGTGAGTGTTGAATCCATATGTCTAACAATAGTATCACCAATAACTAAAACATTTGCAGAGGCTGAAATGAGGAGGTTGTTGGTGACAGTTATGTTGTGGAGTATATGCAGTTTGTAGTGCCTAGTCTTAGTAGTTCTAGAAGACTCTGCAAGTGATTTTTTAACTGCATTACTGCATGATAATTTAGTATTGTCAATTTGTGTCAAATGCATAAGTATGGGTGTTGGTAAGAAAGTATGAGGCTCACTGGGTGATATGGATTTTGACTTTACTTCATAAGTAACGGCATTGCCTCCAGAAAAAAAAAAATTAAAACCCCCTTGTACTCTTCCCTCATCAGGCCAATAATAGAGTAGAATGCTCCCTTTGGTATGTTCCTTTCCAAACACCTGCAGCAACTGAAGAGACCTCAAAGATTCCTTACAAAGAAAATTCAGGGTCTTCATGATCTGTTTTATTCTGACCAAAATCATTGTCACTTTACTCTGTGTCTTACAGACTGCTCAGAGGTGACTTGTGTCTTGCATATAGAGCAATCTCTCCTGCAGTTTTGATGGAAATTCTGCACATCAAATAGCAAACAGGTCACTTGCTAAAAGGACCTTAATCTATGTGACAGCAGAGCTTCATGGACAGACAGATTTGTCTCACAGAGGTTGCCCCACCTTTGGAACAAGCTTCCTATTCATGTTAAACAAAGCCCTTTGCTGGCTTTATTTAAGCATAATTTGGATGATTGGATGGGTACCAGAAATTTGTTCCAGGGATTCCACCTGTGTCCCTCTTGGACAGGGCCAACAGGTGCTGATTTTACTGTCTCTGAACCAGACAGCCTTGGGAACACTGGTTGAAATTGGCTAGGCTTGTAAGGGCCCTGGGACCATTAGCCTAGTAACTTCCTATGATCCTATAACAAGGCTACCTCCATGTTAGGTAGGTATTTGCACATCCCACAGAAGGAAGTAACTGGGCTAATTTGGAGTTTGTTTTCAGTGAGCATGAGGTAGTTCTTACACTGCCTTAAGATACCGATAGCTAGAAGGCTGCCGATAAGAGAGAGGAGCTTGCTGTCTCTCCATAATGTTCAGGATTGGTTTTCATATAGCACAATAATAAGAAAATGAAAGAGTGGAATGTAATTTGTAAGAGGTTTGTCAAGACAAGGGCAAGGTCCAGTGTTCACAACTCTGCCCAACTCTGCACAGACCTGGGTAGCCCAGTGTAGGGTGAGAAGGTTTTAGGCAGAGTAGTGCCAGACTCTTATGTGAGGAAGACAGACTAGATTTTGAATTACTGAGTTATGAAAAAAATACACCTGCACACATTAGTTACTGTCAAGCAGACAGGATAAGAAACTTATCCTATCAAAATAGCTAAAACGTCTAACAATTGTACTCAAAAGCACACAGATAGCAGTAACTAATGCACTGTCTCAAGATGGTGCCCAGACCAGGCCAGACCCCAGCTATAATGCAAATGACTGACAAATAGCAAAACCAAAAATAAAGAAGCACACAGAGAAAGCAGTAACAAATCTTTTACATAGCAAGGCAACTTTAAGTGCATTACTGTTATGAACTAGAACCAAATAAGAAAGCCAAAGAAAACCTCCCCTTGCTGAATTTGATGCTAACGCAGTTCCTTTTAATGCTACTTCTGCTCTTCACAAATCCACTTAAGGCAAGCTACACTCTCCAGAGTCTTGTAAGGAAGACAGTAGGATTGCCCAACTCACTGCAGTGAATAACAAATGAGCTGAGGCAGTGATCCAATCAAAACAGCTAAAACTTCTAACAAATTATTTTATATTCAGCTGAAAGACAACAACAACAAGAAAGTCTGAATGGACTGCAAGAGACATCCTTTTAGCACAAGCCCAAGGAGAAAATTCCACATAACTACATATTAATACAAATTATAAGTACAGTTTTAAAGAGAGCAAAAAACGTTTAGAAGGATCACATGGAAGATTTACAGTTTTAGGTACAATTTAGTATGTATCACATGTTATAATATTTGCATTCTTCTATTTATAGTGTAACAGTTGCACTTTTGCTTAAACATATAATTCTTTACCTAACCTCATACATATGCACATGAAATTTGCTAGACACTTCAAATATAAACTATTTCCATTGTTATGCATTCAGTTTAACAGTTGTAGTCATAATTAAACATCCATGTGTCTTCACCTGAGCACATTCATTTAAAGGCAAATAGTGTCCTGCTGTTAAAGATATTGATGTGTATAGATATACGGACATAAACTTACTATACAGAATAAGTAGGTTATGTGTTCACAGCTCATTACATCAAGTGGTATGAGGGAGAAGTCCTCTAGCAGAAAAAAATTTTTTTTGAATATCAGATAATCATATTAACATCTTATGGCATTATATTCATTATTATAGATTAGCCAAAATTCCAGGCAATGATGCTTCCTATATGTGAACAATCTAATAAAAAATGTATGTAGTATGGCAGCCTCATCAACAGTCTCTTTATATGTCCCACCCTCTTTGATCATTAAACTGTTCCCAAATTTACTTCTGTTTAAACCCAGGGTAGTCATTTAGTTCACAGGCTCCCAAGTAACATATTTATGGGTAACTTCTGGAATCAGTTTTCCCAAATCATTGTCTAAAGGTCATTCTACCTCCCTAGTAAAAACACAGAACACAGCTGCCACACACACAAATTACTAATATCATGACCCCCCTCAGCTCCACCAAGTTAAAGATGCTGTCCTCCCATCTCATAAGACATGTCCACATCCTGAAAGCAATAGACATTATATGGTTAATAATAACAGCCTTAAAAAACAATGCCACACCATACAGTGTGTCTTATACTGTGTCCAATAACTATTTAAATTATAGAAAGCAACCATCCTCAAAAGTACAACAATTACAAAGGGAAATAAACAGTTTCCTTTCATAATCATCAACAAAAGAAAAAATATTAAAAAAAAGATCTCTAACTTTCAGACACATTTGTCTGGTACTGTTATAATTATCTCTTATTTATAGTAGCATTTTACAAATAGTGTAAGTTTCAGTTTGTGTGTATGCATTTTTATAATTTCATTGTTTACAGTATAAAATATTGAAAATCATATACTTTCCCTGGGCATTGTTTTTTTTTGGTTATATTATGTATTATTTTTCACTCAGAAATGGTGACTTTTGCAGATCAATATACACAGTCAGAAGGTGTGGGAATAAGACAAAGTAATTTTGTCACCATCCATAGGAACAAAAGTGTTATAAAAATACTTTTGAATATGAAATATGAATCTTCTTCTTCTTTCGGCTTTACCCAGTTAGGGGTCGCCACACTGGATCACCTGTCCGCTCATGATTGGCCGTGGAGTTCTACAATGTCAAGTTGCCAGTCTGGCACCCAACCTTCCATAGAAGGCACATGAATGCACTCATGCCTAGGGCCAATTTGGAGTGTCCAATCCACCTACAGCATGTCTTTGGGATGTGGGAGGAAACCGAAGAACCTGGAGGAAATCCACACAACCACAGGGAGGACATGCAGACTCTGCACAGAAGGCACCCCAGCTGAGGATCAAACCAGACGACCTCTTGCTGTGAGGTGGCAATGCTAACCGCTGCACCACCCCGGCCACCTGAATATGAAATATGAATAATGTCTCTGAATTCCTAAGACATCCTTTTAATCCCTTTTTATGCAACTAATTCTGGAGAGTAATCAGAGGTGACTTTTTCTAGTAAAACTGTCATAACTACCTCCTCAGTGTTGCTCACATCCTAAAACCAATATTAGATTCAGGTTACCATTTCTTCCTGGAACACTGGAAACAGTAAACAATTTGCTAGACCTTTCTTTTTACTTTGCTTCCACAGAAACATCAAATAATCTTATGTGTCTGATCAGAATTCTTTGAATCTTTGGACATGAAATGTTTTATTCTCTAAACCCATGAAGTATGTCTTGACTATCATCTAAGGGCTTATTAAATCATTACCAATTAAAGTGCTATCTATAACCTCTTTAATGCAAAGCACCCTATTTACAAAACCATACAAGGGCTCAGTGTCTTCTCCACCAGCATAATAAAATCTACCTATAATGTTTCCCTGACTATCCTCAAACAACCTGTTGTAATAGCAGTTTTTGTAGCCTCACAGTAATACAATTGTAAAGCTTCTAATTCAGTATAATGACACCCCTTTTGCCTTCTGTTCCATGAACATTTAGCTGATCCACTAACTCCATTTGGTTTCCTGAAGGAGAGGTAAAGAAGAAAAGATAATCTGGATCTATGTAATCTGATCAGCACTTCAGCTCTTTTTATTGGGTTTGATATACCTCCCACATTCCTTGACAATGTATTGTTCCCACTTACCCCTCTCCTGGGCTGATGTGCCATCATTTAAGTTATCCATTCCTACCCAGTCAGTATCCAGGCCTGCTACTCAAACCTCAGCCTCCTGGTTCACACACAATACTCCAGCCATCTGCTCTTTGGATCCAACAAGCATTTGGACAATATATTAAAAAGGCAAATGACAGTTGCTATGTACCTTAAAAATACTCAGAAACTGAAGCAATCACTAAAATCAGTGGAGGCTTAGAGCAACAAGGAAAGCAACAAAAATAACTGTAAATAAAAGCATAATTCAATGACTAATAAATTAAATATGAACAATGAAATAAAATCACAGGTGCAAATGTCCCTTTTCGTTTAATCCATAATTAAAGGGCACATATGACACTTCTCAATCACATGGTGGAAAACAAGGTTTCCCCTTTTTCAAGTTAGCTTAATATCTGTAGTAAGGAGAGTTGAGGACATCATTTCATCTATGTACAGCTCTGCCACTATCAGTATCTAATGTATTTAGCCATGCACATGCAGAAGTAGTTCAAAAACAGGAAGGTATGATAAAAAGAAACAGATCAGGCCTTTGGAGGACTGGGTATTCTAAATTTCTAATAGATCTACAACCTCAACCCCACATCCCTCTTGTCTGGCTTTACCTTATAAATAAAACTTGTATTTAGCTCTGATTATGCCTCATCATACCTCTTTCTTAGCTCAGTTATATTGGTGGATTCCTTCCTCCTGTCTGATTTGGAATGACCTGATCCTGATGAAACTTCAGTCTTAACACTGCAAGCTGAGACACAGTCTCAGGTTGAATCAGGTATAGATTACATCACTGTTATCCATATTCTGCTGGTGACTTAGTGGAAGGATATTCTCTGCTGTTATCTGCTGAATGCATACTAGAAGGCGCATCTGATGTCATGCGAAGATCTCAGGTAACAGACATTAAGGCTTTGTTACTAATGCCAACTGTTGCCTTCTAGATCATTGGGTTTGTTTATCCTGATCATTTTATGACATTGTCAGAACTTGTATACCTCTAATGACTGCTGTACACTTTGTTGTAAATGAACTGACACAACCGGGACCTTAACAGGATGGTGAACTGGAGCAGGGCCTAGTGATGTTGGTATTACCTATTGGTGCACAACTGCTTTATAACCTAATTCAAGGATGAGAATGCGAGCAGCATTCTTAGGACTGGGAAATAAGCATTCCTTTCCTTTCCATACCAATTGCAGAATTACAGGAACAGTTAACATTTTAATACACTTTGTTGATCAACTTAGTCCTACTAGGCCAATGGCTCTTTCCAGGGGAGATTGGGATGATATTCATACCATACATTTCATTCAGCACCCCCCTGCTTACATACTGATAGGTGATCTAGTATCTGTCAATCCAGAGTCAGAGATGCCCTCCACCATCCACCTGGTTCATATGATAAACATGTATGAAATTTGTCTTTGACCTTTCAGAACAGCATACCAATTTGTTCCATTGTGTTTGTGTGTGTGTGTGTGGGTGGGTGTATATTAGCTACTCCTACAACACACACACACACACACTTACATAAATTACAAGTATTATATTGCAGCACTCCATATTTGCTTGGTAGGAGGATCTATCTTCATTTTTTGTCCTGAGAATAACTTTATACTAAAGTAACCTTCCAAGTTTCATTTGCTTTTGTGACACATATGTATTGTACTGTGTGAGGCACATTATCATCTAATAATAAGGCTCAGTTTTGCTTGACTTAGGAGTGTTGAGTCCAACATGATGTCAGACTGAATGTATTAGCTCCTGCTTCTAATTGCTAATATTTTTATTGTCTCCCCAATTCTCACAAAACTTTCCATCTGCTAGAGTAGTTAAATAAGCAATCCTGCTGAGCAGTGATTTTGTGACCTTTCATATTTTTCTCATCTTTTACCTTCTACCCTTTCCCTTAAAGGCAAACACCAATGATAATCCATCTACTTTTCAGAGATCTTGTCTAATTCTGCATCCATCCACAAAAGCATATTAATGAACATATATCATTGGTCTAGCAGATAGGTGCTCATCTGGGTCCTATGTCACTTGATTGAAACCCAAATGGTCAAACCCATTTGACTGAAATCTCATTTGACATAAAACCTTCACAATAAATATACCATAAAAAATTTGTTTTTTTGTGTGTGGGGGGGAGCAAGCCCCACTAATGCACCCCCCTTACTTTTATACATTAATTCCATGGTTACAAAATCATGGAGACAATAAAAAAAAAAAAAAAACAGTGAATTAGTGCTGGAGTGAAAACACAATCGATTACAGATCTAGGGATACAATGTAATGCTGACTGCTGCAATCCACAAATACTATTCTAGACTCACTTACCAACTAATTCCTATGATAAGAAATGACACCATTAGATACTTTCTATAGACTTCTATACTTTGCTATCAAATGAATGTTCACAGTCAAATGGATTTTCAGTCAAATAACTTTTGAAGTCAATGGGTTTGACTATTTAGGTTTCAATTAAATAACAGACCCACTCATCCAATTATTAAGGATTCCCTTAAAGTAATGGATGGTATCACTGTACCTCATATAAAACAGAAGATTATTCCTCAAAGGGGAGAAGGGCTTTCTGATAAATCTTTCCCTCTAGTTTGCCTTATTTATTTACTGATGAAAATTCAAAACTTAGTATGAATGTTTGTGAAAATATTTGTTTTCTGTTGGTGTCAAACATCAAGGAGGAATGGGTCCTTAATAGCAAATAAATGCTAGACTAAAATCACCGTGCATATGCTTTTAAGACCATCAAATCTGTCTTGTTACAGAGGTTCTTAGTTTGGTATTGCTTTTCATTAGAGACCGCTGGGATCATTTTAGTAGCAGGATGAGTTCCTAATGTGATAGGATCGTAAGAAGTAGAAGAAAAGTAAAGGGAAAGACCATTTGTGCCTAGCCAAATATCACCCTCACGTTGTACCCCCTACTCTGAAGAAGTTAAAATGTGTCAAGCCTCAAATGAACTTGAGGATATCCATCTAATTGTCAAGGTCAGCCCTTAAGGAAGCAAGGTCAATTTATTCCAGATATGGGACAACCCACCAAATAATAAATGTATTGCTCCAGTCCTTTGCATGTTAAATGAGGTACAAAGCCCTAATTTAGGTGCCTGTGTAGCCACTCATGCTGTGAAGGTATAATGCCAAGCATAGATCTTAACACAGAAGTCTATAATAGACTGAGTTTAGGGATTCTAGTCTGTCTTGGTAACTAAAGTTTTAGGACAATAATCATTTTCATATGGAACCTTTAGGGCCTTTCTAGCTTCATTATGCATCTTGGTAGGTACATGCTGAAAGATGCACTGTATTCAATAATTGATCTAATTAGGGTAATGTACAATGGCGCAACAACAACCTTTGATCTAGAGGATATACCATTGGAAATCATTTGTGATAGATAGGATTTTTTTAATAACTTTTACAACATGGTGGTCAAAGGTGAGATTCCTGACTACTGTAGTCATGTGGAGTGAGGTACTGACTACCCTTTAGGTTACTGATAAGGGGGGTTCCCAATGGTGGTAATGCTACACCTTTTTGCATTTAGTTTAAGCCATTTGTTAGTACATCACTCATTGTAATGGCTAGTTATTTGTCAAGCACTTCTGTATCAAAGTGGAATGGAGAATGACACCCAGCTTGCTGTCATTGGGGAATTTATCTTACCATAGGTCAGGGTCTATGGTATGGATATCATAAATGCATATGCCAAAAATGAGGACCAATGTACTGAGCCACAGGGTACTCAGCTGGTTTCTCTCATACTTAAACTGGCACCTGCCACTTAAATTGTGTGAGGTCTATCCTTCAGCCAGTTTGTAATTCATCTTAGCACATAAGGGTATACTTTAAGTTCATTTAACCTGTTTTCAGTGTCAGTATGGGGTGCACTGCCAAAGGTCTTAGCCAGATCCAAATATGCTATGCAGGTTGAGTGGGCAGTCTCCACTGCCTCAGTGACCTTCACAAGCCGAGTAAACATGATCTGCCCTTGTCAAAACCAAACTGCTGCGGGTCAAGTTGTTTTGACATTTTTAATATTGCTGTTTAAGAGGTAGGTATGACGCATTTCATGACCTCAAACATTAGGACAAAAAGACTGTGGTGGTGCAGCGGTAGCGTTGTTACCTCACAGCAAGTGGTTCTCCTGTTCAATTCTTGGCT
Organism: Protopterus annectens; assembly: GCF_019279795.1. Taxonomy (NCBI): domain Eukaryota; kingdom Metazoa; phylum Chordata; order Ceratodontiformes; family Protopteridae; genus Protopterus; species Protopterus annectens. Next base: position 433,393,163 of record NC_056747.1, on the reverse strand, counting down.
GGAGTGCCTTCTGTGTGGAGTCAGCATGTCCTCCTCATGGTCAAGTGGCGTTCAAAAGACATGCGTGAATGGGCATGTCTTCGCTGAAGGTTGGGCATCAGGCAGGCAACTTGGCACCATAAAAATCTACTGCCAATCATTAGAGGAGTGGAGTTCCACTGTGGCAACCCCTAACCAGGAAAAGCCGAAAAGACAAACGAGACCTAATGGCACTGTAATTCCCAGTGTCTGTGGTAGGGACACATCTGTATTATGCATGTATAAAATGTTATCAAACCAGGGTGTATTGTTAGGAATAGAGAGGTAAATGAATGAATGAATGAATAAATAAATATATTAGTTTCTTCTCTAGTACATAGCTTTAGAAGTGATTTCATTGCAGTACTGTCAGTTTTAGTAACTTATTTACTTATTTATTTATTTATTTTGTCTGGTATCCCACTGTCTGCTAGACATCAGTCTTTGTTCTGATAATGGCAGGCCATTATCCAGGCTTCACCATATGCCCCCCCCCCCCAACCTGACATGTTTACCTTCCCACATCCAAACATCAAATGGGTGAGCCAAACACCACTTTTCCAGTAGGTGCCAGTACTCTAGCAGGCCAAACCACATCCCACCCCCAGGATGGGTGAGCTGACCTAGTCCACTCTCTCCTGCCCACTCTCATGTAGTTCCTCTAGCAGCCAAGCTGATAACTGGACTCTGGCTTTCTAGGTCATAGTTAGTGTTTCATTACTCTGTACCACTGAGACAAACCTCGGCAGCTTCTGCTCTGTCACAACAGTAGATACTAGACACTGAGCAATCTTCTGTAATTGCACTGCATTACCAAATGGCAGTTCTGGTATACATTCTCACTGTCTTTGAACTGCATTAGTTAGCCCTACCCTGTTGACTTGCCCATTTGCACATGTCTTTTGCAACACCAGCAAGCTTGGTGCGCAGGAACATTTGTCTTGTGCAGCCCCGGTAGTAATCTATCAATAACTCATAGAAAGGCATCTTCCATGACATTTTCAATACAATAGCCCAACGCAAATGACGTATAGAGCATATGGATTATATTATAAAATGTATTTCCGGTATGCTGTACCCTGGCCAAACAAAGATAAAGGATACAATAAGGACTCACAAGTATTTGAGAGATCTATGGAATAATTGAATAAGAAATTATTGCAACTGTACCTGTTAACGATCTTCATCATTCTTTAAAATATGATTTAATTTATTCATATATATTACATTTCAATAATTGTCATTTTTGTAATCATTTTCAAAAATCTTACACTATTTTAAGCAGGAAAAAAGGAATTCTTATTGTCTCCATAAATGTGAAACATATAAATTACTTAAATATATATATATATATATATATATATATATATATATATATATATGTATAAACATATAAATTACTTAATAAAGGATTTTTTGACTGGAGTCTGTGTACTTAATAAGGGATTTTTCGACTGGAAACAGACTGCCTAACCTGCTTGGATTACTTTTGAATACTTAGTAATTCTGTACAATATTTTAAATCATATATTTTTTAGTATTTTTTTTTTACTTAAGACAAGTTTAAGTTCACTACTTCTACTACCATTGTCTGATCTGGTTAATATACATTGATTAACTAGATACATAGGGATTGAAAATCTTCCACACAGAGAAGTTTTTTACACTGTTTTGCATATATGTGAAACAAATACATTCATATATAAGATATGTAAGTACTTCTTAAAGCTGACCGAACTTAACGACATAATAATTTCCCAACATGATGCAAACAGTACTTATTTTAATAAATCAATCAAATTTCCATTTAAGTTGTACATTTTTTTTTAACTTGTGATGATTTAGGGGAAAAAAGATAGCTATGGGCTCTCTTTATGCTCTACCATATGCAAACATTGAGATGGAAATGCAAGAACAGGCAAAGCTGGATACCAGAAAATGCTTATTTTTTTAATTACTTCATACTTTAAATAAAGCTCATGGCTTACAACCAGCTTTATGACAGCTGACTTTTCATAGTAATGGTCGAAGAACAAGGAGCAATAAGAATTTTTTTTTATTGCTTGATGGAGTTTCTAATAACTCTGAAGATATGTGCATGTTTCCAAAAAAAGTAGAAAACATTCTGGTTGTAATTCTAATTGGACAGACAGTAGTGAATATGTTTTAAGATGTACAGTAAAAGAACAGCAGACAGTTTTCTGCATGGAAGTAGCTTTCTTCCTGCAAATTTAATGATATCTGTTACATTCTCAGTTTCTGAGGGTTGAGATGCACAAAACAAATAAAACTAACTAGCTGCTTGTGTTGATACTAACAAGTTGCAGAAATAAGAAGTTGAAAGTATTATTTAGCAAGTAACATCAATAAAAAATGAAAGCTAGGGATAGTAAAACATTGTTATATAACAAGGAATAATGAAAAAAACTATTAAAGTAAGATGAAACAGATTTATCAAGGAGGCAAAGAAAATAAAGAAATGAATCTCTACAAAATATGCACTGATGTACCATGTGTTTCAAATAATCAAAGAGAATTGTCCCATATTGCTGTCTGATCCTGTAATGAGGCCAATAATGTTACACATCCATATATTTAAATCAAAGCAAACTGTTAAGTATGGTATGTTTTTCAGTACAAAGTCATCTTCAGAGCTCAGAAAAAGGAAGACAAATAGCTACACAGAGCAAAAGTGGAACAGTTCCATGTGGCAACTGTAATTTATGCAAACTCGTGTGGAGTGTTAGATGAAAATGGTTTAAATTCATAGAACATTAAAATTTAGAGGATTTTTATATGTCATGCCACTGAATGCAGTATGTACTGTAAGGTTTATGGTGTATGCTATATTAGAGATGCAAAGACAATTGTTATACTAAGAATTCAAGAGCATTTTGGGATATGCAGCTATGCTGTGTGGGTGTGTATCTATTGATTTCTCTCTCTCTCTCTCTATATATATATATATATGTATATATAATCTTTTATATATAATATCTATATATCTATATCTATCTGTAACCCAGCCACTGGGGATGCACAAGCCAGTGCATTTCTTTGTGCCGGTCCCAAGCCCGGATAAATGGGGAGGGTTGCGTCAGGAAGGGCATCCAGTGTAAAACTTCGCCAAATCATTTCATGCAGTCACCAATAAACATTTTCATACCGGATTGGTCGAGGCCCGGGTTAACAATGACCGCCACCAGTACTGTTAGCCTACAGGGTGCTGGCGGAAATTGGGCTATTGTTGGCCGAAGGAGGAGAAGAGGCGGAAGACATGGCCGAAGGCAGGAAGAGAGGAGAAAGGCCAGGACTGTGGTAGTGAGGGTCGGAACATTGAATGATGGCAGTATGACTGGTACAGGGAGAGAGCTAGCTGATATGATGGACAGAAGGAAGGTTGGTATATTGTGTGTGCAAGAGACCAAATGGAAGGGGAGTAAGGCTAGGTGTATCGAAGGTGGGTTCAAATTGTTTTATCATGGTGTGGATGGGAGGAGAAATGGCGTAGGAGTTATTTTGAAGGAACAGTATGCTAAGAGTGTTTTGGAAGTGAAGAGTGTCGGATAGAGTGATGTTTATGAAGCTGGAAATTGATGGTGTAATGATGAATGTTGTTAGTGCATATGCTCCACAAGTTGGGTGTGCAATGGATGAGAAAGAAAAATTTTGTAGTGAACTGGATGAAGTGGTGATGACTGTACCCAAGGGTGAAAGAGTGGTGATTGTAGCAGATTTCAATGGGCGTGTTGGTGAAGGGAACAGAGGGGATGAGGAAGTGATGGGTAGGTATGGTGTTAAACAAAGGAATGCAGAAGGTCAAATGGTAGTGGATTTTGTGAAAAGGATGGACATGGCTGTGGTGAATACGTATTTTAACAAGAGGGAGGAGCATAGGGTGACATACAAGAGTGGAGGAAGATGCACACAGGTGGATTATATCTTATGTAGGAGGGCCAGTTTGAAGGAGATTGGAGACTGTAAAGTGGTGACCGGAGAAAGTGTAGTTAGGCAGCATAGGATGGTGGTTTGTAGGATGACATTGGTGATCAAGAAGAGGAGGAGCAGTGTGAGGGCAGCACCAAGGATCAAATGGTGGAAATTGAAAAAGGGTAATTGTGAGGTGGAGTTCAGGGATGAGTTAAGGCAGGCACTGGGTGGTAGTGAAGAGGTACCAAACAGCTGGGTAACTACAGCAGAGCTAGTAAGGGAGATGGCTAGAAAGGTGCTTGGTATCACATCTGGACAGAGGAAGGATGACAAGGAGACATGGTGGTGTAATGAGGAAGTACAGGAGAGTATACAGAGAAAGAGGTTAGCAAAGAAGTGGGACTGTCAGAGAGATGTAGAAAGTAGACAGGAGTATAAGGAGATGAGGTGCATGGCAAAGAGAGAGGTGGCGAAGGCTAAGGATAAGGCATATGAAGAGCTGTATGAAAGGTTGGATACTAAGGAGGGAGAAAAGGACCTGTACCGATTGGCTAGAAAGAGGGACCGAGCTAGGAAAGATGAGCAGCAGGTAAAGGTGATAAAGGATAATGAGGGAAACATACTTACAAGCAAGGAAAGTGTGTTGAGCAGATGGAAAGAGTACTTTGAGGAGCTGATGGATGAAGAGAATGAGAGGTAGAGAAGATTGGATGATGTAGGGATAGTAAATCATGAAGTACAATGGATTAGCAAGGAGGAAGTAAGGATAGCTATGAAGAGAATGAAGAATGGAAAGGCTGTTGGCCCAGATGACATACCTTTGGAAGCATGGAGGTGTTTAGGTGAAATGGCAGTGGAGTTTTTAACCAGATTGTTTAATGAAATCTTGGAAAGTGAGAGGATGCCTGAGGAGTGGAGAAAAAGCGTTTTGGTACTAATTTTTAAGAATAAGGGTGATGTGCAGAGCTGTAGTAACTACAGAGGGATTAAACTGATCAGTCACAGCATGAAGTTATGGGAAAGAGTAGTGGAAGCAAGGTTAAGAAAGGACGTGATGATTAGTGATCAGCAGTATGGTTTCATGCCAGGAATGAGCACTACAGATGCGATCTTTGCTCTGAGAGTGTGGATGGAGAAGTACAGAGAATGTCAGAAGGAGTTGCATTGTGTTTTTGTAGACTTAGAGAAAGCATATGACAGGGTACCTAGAGAGGAGTTGTGGTATTGTATGAGGAAGTCAGGAGTGTCAGAAAAGTATGTAAGAGTGGTAAAGGATATGTACGAGGGTAGTGTGACAGCGGTGAGGTCTGCAGTGGGAATGACGGATGCGTTTAAGGTGGAGGTGGGTTTACATCAAGGATCAGCTCTGAGCCCTTTCTTATTTGCAATGGTGATGGGCAGGTTGACAGACGAGATCAGACAGGAGTCCCCTTGGACTATGATGTTTGCAGATGACATTGTGATCTGTAGTGAGAGTGGGGAACAGGTGGAGGAGACCCTGGAGAGATGGAGATATGCTCTAGAGAGAAGAGGAATGAAGGTCAGTAGGACTAAGACAGAATATATGTGTGTGAATGAGAGGGAGGATAGAGGAATGGTGAGGATGCAAGGAGTAGAGGTGGTGAAGGTGGATGAGTTTAAATACTTGGGGTCAACAGTTCAGAGTAACGGTGAGTGTGGAAGAGAGGTGACGAAGAGAGTACAGGCAGGATGGAGTGGGTGGAGAAGAGTGTCAGGAGTGATTTGTGACAGACGAGTACCTGTAAAAGTGAAAGGGAAGGTCTACAAGAGGGTAGTGAGACCAGCTATGTTATATGGGTTGGAGACAGTGGCATTGACAAAAAGGCAGGAGTTTGAGCTTGATGTGGCAGAATTAAAGATGTTAAGACTTGCACTGGGTGTGACAAGGGTGGACAGGATTAGGAATAAGTATATTAGAGGGTCAGCACAGGTTGGAAGGTTTGAGATAAAGCCAGAGAGGCACGATTACATTGGTTTGGACATGTGTTGAGGAGGGATGCTGAGTATATTGGGAAAAAGATGCTAAGGATGAAGCTACCAGGTAACAGGAAAAGAGGAAGGCCTAAGATAAGGTTTATGGATGTGGTGAGAGAGGACATGCAGGTGGTTGGTGTGACAGAGCAAGATGCAGAGGAGAGGAAGAAATGGAAACAGATGATCCGCTGTGGCGACCCCTAACGGGAACAGCTAAAAGAAGATGATGATATCTATATCTGTCTGTGTGTGTGTGTGTGTGTGTGTGTGTGTGTGTGTGTGTGTGTGTGTGTGTGTGTGTGTGAGACAATAGGAAAGATGGACTTTAAATAAAAAGAAAGTTCACTACAATGGAACGATAGTGATAACTGGATACTGCAGTAGGCAGAAGTATAGTCAGTTCTTTTCAATGCCTGCATAAGAGATTTTGCAGAAAGTGTAGAAGAAAACATTTGACTTTTTGTCGTAATGGACAAAAATTGTTGGAATCATATAAAACCCTGAAGCTTACATTCGGTCCACAATGCAGAATTATGGCATCCAGGAAGCAAACGTTCGGAAAATATCAAAATGAGTACACAGCTATGGAGGAAGCTATTCATCCATCAATTTATAAATCACATCTTATTCTTATACCAACCCTAGGAATAGCCTCTCCCATGTATGGAGTTTGTTTCCTAGGCAAGTAGGTGCTGCAAATACAATAGCAAGCAAATGTTTTCTACACTGCATGCACACGTGTACATAAACATACAGACAGACAGACACACTCACACACATGAGACAATTTAGATTTGCCAGTCTGCCTAATGAATGTCTTTAATTGATGGTAAGCAAATAGAGTGCCCAGAAAAATACAGACAAATACAAGACAACATACAGAGTTGCACACAGAGGACACCCTGGCCATGAATTCAGCAGGAAAACCTCTTGCTGTGAACAATGCTACTCACTGTGCCACAGTACTATCCAGAGTAAGCTACAACAACAACAAAGAATGAGGATAAGGGCTACTCATAGTAAAATAAGTAAAGAAAGAAAGAGCTGCAGACCTGCTAAAATCTGGGATGCAAATGAACGTGTTATATTAGAAAGTTGCTAAGATGGTTTCTAAACATACCTCTCAACCTCTTAGTGCCAGAAATAAGATAATAGGGGAACAAAGGCCCAAAAGGAGGGACAGATTTTAAATAGTGCTCTTATAAACTAGAAAGTTGCTAGAGTAACAAGTTTGTGATAACATCCATTTTGTGAAGGATATGATGCCTGAACCTGAAATGTCTGCCATTATTTAGTGACTTCATGGCCATGCCCTAGCAATTTACCAGGAAACCATAATTTTTATGAGGAAAAGACCAAAAATATAAGGTAAAAATCTGGACATTGTGGAAAAATCTGGACAGTTGAGAGGTATGTCTTTAGTCTATGTCATGTTTTTAAGGATGTATGTGTGACAAGAGCAGCTGATAGAGGAACAATAACAGCAACATAAAAATCCTAATCTGCATTCAAAACTATATGGAGATCAGCTAGAAGATATTTACTTGTGTAGCCTTCAAAATCCTTTTAAGAAAGTTAAGGTTTTCAGCAGAGGCTAAATGGATACATTCATTCATTATCAGATACCTGCCTTATGTCATTTGGGGTCACAGGGCAGGAGAAGCCTATTCTGACAACCAATGGGTTTACAACAAAGAAAATTCTGAAAGGGACACCAGTCCATCATATCATACAGCAGCAAATATGGCAATTTAGATGATCACCAATTTACTTGGCCCCATGGCTTTGGTATGTGAGATCAAGAGAGATCACCCAAAGGGAAGCCATAAAACCCACTTTTGACACAGAGCACATACACACTTTGCATAGCAGGCGCAACAGCTGGCAAAGAACAAAAGGGGCAACTACAGTGTATCAGCAACCTTAACATTTGCACCACATTGCACAGACCTCCAAAATAAATAAATAAGTAGTTGAATAATAAAAAAGATGTCTAGAAAAGAACAAAAAAAAAAAACACTAACAAAAGTTAAGGATGAATGAGATAATTAGAAGGTAACTCTTATGAAAGATTATAAAATAAAACTGAAGTACTTGTGAAGCAGAGTTCCTCCCTAACTCAATTCAAGTGCAACTTGGGCAATTGGATGGGAAACTGGAAATTCATCCCTTGTTTGGCACCTATGTCTCTAATGGACACAGGGGATGCATGGCTAGGCTTAAAAAGGCCCTTGTGGTCGTTAGCCTAGTAATCACCTATGCACCTATACTGGTTAAATAGGATTATATATAGTAGAGAGATTAAATGGACTAAACACTTAAGCACTGCCAGTATTTAAGCTTTGGAGATGTCATGTAAAAGCTCTCAAAAATTCTGAGTGACTACAAGAAATAAGCAAGATACCATTACAGAGAGTCATGTCAAATTTTCAATGCATGTGTAAACAGAGCAAGACTTTTGGCCAGATCTCTTTTCTTCACTGTGTACTAGCATGCTTAGGGGAGTCTATGCCACAGTAATGTTTGAAACACAGTATGATTGGGAGAGGAGAAAAATCCAATGTGATATAATATAGATCTATATCATTAGAAAGTAAGCCTTATTAGTCCCCTATCGACTCTTCCTAGGTGTATCCTGTGGAGTTTTCCTGATTAGGCTTCCCCTTTAATGAGCATATAGCTCCAAAGGACAAATCGTTGAAGGAAAATTAAACACACAGACTAACAAATAACAAGCCTATTACAAAACAAAAGCTGTTGTGCTACATGAATCCTACTTGTGCAGACATAAGTCTCTCTTTTAACCTACAATAAGATCAAAAGCTATATTAAACACACGGGATTACTCTGGAAGATGACAATGGGAAAATTGTGTATAATGTAACAATTTATGCTCTTCACTTGACATGTTATGGGTCTATTAGATTATGCACTTCTAAACAAGGAGGATAAAGAACCTTAGTAAGTCAATGTTGCAATGCAGACAAAAATCAATCTGGGTTCTTGTCAGCAAGTGATTTAGCAATATACTTTCATAAACATGGCCAACTAATATCCTTTTAAAAACTTAACAGGAGTAGGGACACAGTAAAAAAAAATCTCTCTTACATTATATCGTAGAAACAGTATGACTTATGAAATGTCAACAGAGCATTTATGTAGTATGAGTGTACTGAGATGACCTTGTCTGTCCTGTTACCTTGGTCTAACATCAGAGAGCTGCTACTTTCCTCAGGGGAAGTCCCTGCATTTAAGGCATGCTGAAGTTCCTATTCAGAATCAGAATGATAAACTGGAGTTTAAAATATTAGGGACAAACTTGTGCAGTGAGGAACCTGACAGCCAGAGCAGTATGCCGTGAACAATGAGGGTAGTTTAGTAGACAAGGACTGAAGCGAACAGCCTTCAGGCAGAGGTAGCATAAGTCCCATGAGGCTAAAGGCTATTGTTCTGTAGCAGATGCTAGCAGTTAGTAGACATACACCCCCATATGGTTAACTGCAATTCAAACATTTTGACTTTCCTTTGGACTGAGCAAAATATGCCATTTTCGTGTTTATATATAGTGATGTCAGTACTGCAGGCAAATACTTCATAATATGGAATAATTTTAAAGCACAAATATGTGTTTTCCTCAAATAATTTAAAAATAATGTAAATTTAGAAACAAAAAATTGGATTATTTTTGACAGCATTTCATTTTTTTAAATGCTTAGAGAAGCATGATGTAATTCATAATCCTAATATCTCCCTAGTATTTACAGCAGAGAATTAAAGCACTGCATCTGAGAATATTGTTTTTATTCTGTTTATTTACATGGGTATTCTGCAAGTTATTCATTTTTCAGACATTGCAGTACTTACTATAAACATAATTTACAAACAAGAATCAATGGGCCATCAAAGAGTACATTGTTGTCATGTTAATTTTAATACTTAAATGCTTACGCTATATCACTATACATATTGTAAATAATCCAATGTTTAGCATGCTGCTTTTTTGATTGTATTGTAAACTCCTGTATTTATGCAGGATTCTCTGTGTATTTTGCCTTTAATTGCATTATTCCTCTTCTCTTTTATACATTCATCCCACAATACTCACAGAACACAGACTGCTGACAATAAAATCTGCAGATTTATTCTACTAACAGACCCCAAGATGCACCACTACAATTTGTTACAAATTTGCAAATGGCTTTCAGTGCCTCATTGGACCACTTTCCTTCTAAGTACTGTAATTTACAAGGTGCTAAAAGCCCCGCCCCCCAATTTTAATAGTGAGACTACCTTTACAAAACAACTGTTATGTACTCAGAAGTATACAGGACAAAAATTATCTTTAATACATCCTCCATTTAAAACTGTTATAGCTGACACAGCCTTCTTTAGACTGGAAAATGATACCCGGAACCATCTGCCTAGAGACATCAAAAATCTAGAAACAGTTTAAAACTTCAAACATGCAATCAATGAGTACATGTTTACAGAATCTACCTGCAACTGCTGTCATGACAATGGTTAGGTAACTTACCATCCCATATCATAAATAATAAAATACATTTACTAAATTTTAGTCAGCCTTTTAAGGTAGCTCCTTATGTATTATATGTATGATTGGACTGTACTTTGTCCACATCTTTGCTAGTATGTATGTATATATATATATACATATATTTATAGGGAAACCTATCAGTTCCACAACAACACACTTCAATGAAGACCGGATCACTGAGATGAGATCGCCGACACAATGCATCCCTGACAATGGTGAGTAGTGGGAAATGGGATGTATTCCCATTTCTGCAATGTGGTGCGATCTCAGAGTTGGTATATGTATGTGGGGGGCTTACCTCCCTGCTATACACGTTTATTTTTGTTTTAAAACTGTATTGCGGACACGGGAATACATTCCATTCCGTAATACATATACTTATCATTGCTGGACATGTGCTGTCTCGGTGATCCGGTTGTTGGTGAAGTGTGTTTTCGTGGATCTGACATGGATCCATATATATGTATGTATATGTACATATATATATATATATATATATATATATATAAATCTATATATGGGTTCACTACATAATCTCGAAATTTTGAAATATCAAATTTCAAAATCCTGAGACTATGTAGTCAAAATCCCTAAATACTGAAAGACCAGAAGTGTGAAATTCAAAATCCTGAACGTACAACACACATATAGCACACACATACACACAACTTCCCCCCACAATCAAACATATCATCCTACACTACAGATAAGCAGGGGGGCAAGCCCCCCTGCACCCCCCACACCCTGCACCCCCCACACCCCCCCTACTTAAATATACTAACTCTGAGATCACACAAACAGACACACAAGAGAAACTCACACCCACACATTTTACAGGCCCTCACACACACACACACATCACAGTCACAACACACACTGACACACACTAAAGCCCCAAACCAATGCACACAGACATAGCTACTTACCTGAACTTCCACCTATCCATCTAAAAAATGCAACACCAGAAGTGCTACTTCAATATCTCCAAACATCTAGATTTTGAATTTCGCTCTTCTGGTCTTTTGGTATTTAAGGGTTTCGGCTACATAGTCTCGGGATTTTGAAATTCGATATTTCAAAATTTCGAGATTATGTAGTGAACCTATATATATATATATATATATATATATATATTTTTTTTTCACAATACACATTGACAGGCTGTTTTAATCTTATTCTATCTGCATTCAGTCTTGCCATTTACTCATTTTGTTTGGCCATTTCATACTGAGCTAATTGGAGGAAGGGCTCTGAGCTAACTAATCTGTAATATATAACTAAGTATCCTGTTTTTTGCTTATTTCTGAGTTATTTATAGCATTTTTATTTTACTCACTGTGTGTGAGGTATTAAGTAGAATTTTCTACAATTGTTAACCATCTGGTTGGGTTTGTTTGTTCTGATTTCCTGCTAGGAGTGTATCATATAACTTGTTTGCATTTAAAAGCATTCTCTAGAGTCTCCTTGATCCTTTATCTGTTTAAACATTTCTGCAGTTTTTTCTACCTAAGTAGTGTTGGTAGTGTAGCATTGTCCATATTCAGGCTTGTGTTTTGGGCCCAGTTGTTTGTTAGTAGAGGCTGTGTGTCTGAGCACATGCCCCAGGCCATCATAGCTTAGCCAGTATAGCATTTCAGTGAGAGTGAATTGTTTGTGGTCATTGGCTGACTGGGGGTTGCCTGGACTACGCCTTGGAGTAAGCACCTCATTGGTTCTTTCAGGCTTTTTTTAAAGTTGTTTCAGGTTTCAACTTTGTTACTTAAGAAGTTAACTTGTGACTGTTTCTGCCATTTCACACTGAGCTAATTGGAGGAAATCAGAGGAAGGGCTCTGAGCTAACTAACCTCTGATATATAATATTTAATGATCCTGTTTTTTGCTTATTTCTGAGTTATTTATAGCACTTTTATTTTACTCACTGTGTGTGAGGTATTAAGTAGAATGTTCTACAATTGTTAAGCATCTGGTTGGGTTTGTTTGTTCTGATTTTTGTTTCCCACCCCACCCCCCCTCTTGGTATCCTGTTTTTATGCTTGGTGGCTTTGCAGTTGCCCGCCCCTACTGTAAATTTAATCTGGGACACTCCTCCCAGTCTAGTGTCATTACCTCATTCTACCTATTCCAGGGAGAACATTTGAGAAGGCCTACCCAGTTAGCTTCTGCTCCTCCTTTCCCTTTTCCACTTTACAAAAATATATATTTTCTAAGCTTGTTTCCTGCCTTTCCTATAAGTTGTCTAGTCCAGATACAAATTTGCTGTATCCAGGACTGTTTGTAAGCTTCTGAGCCCCAAAGCCTTTCTGTGTTGGAGGGAAGCCTTCTAGCTTAATTTTGTTTCTTAGAACTAGCCAGTTTTCTAGTTTCAGCACTCAAATCTGTTTCTTTGAGTTCAGCACTTGTTCAGAACTCATTGTAAGCACTAAATAAGCTACAAATTACTAAAGCACTCAACTTTCCTCACTTGTCTAAAGGAAAACAGTTTTTAGTACTTAATAAAAAAGCATCTATCCAGGCATGTCTAAGGGTCAGCTCTTGGTGTTTTCTCCTGTCTACCTGATGTATCTGAGCATCTTGGTGCAATGCAGCAATTGCCTCATGTACACAGACAACCCTCTCCTCCTACCACCCAACACTACAACTTGTGAGAGATGTACTTATATAACCAAACTGGAAGCAAAGCTCTCTTCACCCAAGACTGGACTAGACAGTCAAGAGGAGAAGGTGAACACTTGCACCACACCACACTCATCACATAGTCCCTCAAAACCTACACCACCAAAACACACACATAGAAACATAAAACACACACCTACATTCGCGGAGCGTCTCAAAAAAAATGTACCCAAGCAACAGGAACCTCCAAAGCAGAAATGCAAGGAACCACCAGCCCCTAACACATCCCAGATGACACATAGCCCACAAACTCAGTGTGCCACTCAACCACAGCCCATAAGGCATAACAATGTACCCAACACTCTTGTCATAGGTAACACTATAGTCAGGCACACTGATGTTCCACTCACCAGCCTAAATAAGGAGTAAGTTACTGTCAGCTGCCTGTCAGGTGCCAAGATCTGCCGCATAACACATGCACTCAGGTCACTACACAGCAAGTACAAATATGACTCTGTCATTGTCTATGTTGGTGTGAATGACCTGAGACGTACCTCCCTGGACTACATGAAAAGAGACATGGAGGAGCTTTCTGATCTTGTAACCCGGGCAGGTATGACCCTAGCCTTGAGTAGCATCCTACCATCACCCAGAATGATACCACATTACAACAACAAAATGATTGAGTTCAACAATTGGCTAAGCTTCTGGTGTCATTCTAAGGGGATCCAGTATCTGTCTGCCTGGGATGACATGATCAACAAACCACGATGCTTTGCCAGAGATGGCCTACACCTGTCGCCCTTGGGATTCTGGATACTGGCTAAGGCTCTTGACGCCCCTATAGCGCCTTTTTTAGGCAAGATTCAAATGGCAAATTCACCACCATAACAGGTAGAAGCAAGCAAAATCTGAGGTTAATGCTACTTAATGCTAGAAGTCTAAACCTCAAAATGCACTCACTCGAGGCACTCCTTAAAATGGAGAACATTGACATCTGTGCAGTGACAGAGACTATGGTTCAAGGCTCCAGACAACACCCCTGCATTACCAGGCTATAATTCATACCACACCTTTCGGCCACCTAACCTGGACCAAAGCACTAAAGGCAGAGGCGTGTCCATATTTATTAAGGATATCCACACCTCCAGGCTAGTTGCTCAGCATAATTCATCTGAGATTATCCAAGTGCAACTAACTCTGGGCAAGACCACAATGCAAATTGTAGCTTGCTACAGATCCCCCACCATTCCCCAGGATTCCCACTCCTCATTTCTTGATACACTGGAAAATATTAGGGTACAACCTAACACCCTAATAATGGGCGATTTCCACTACCCCACCATTAACTGGGAAAACTATTCATGTACCAACTCTTGTGCTCAATGTTTTCTGGAATTCATAAATTCCAATGCCTTGGATCCACTTATCCACACCCTCACCAGGGGCAGCAATATCCTAGACCTGGTCATTACCAACATGGGCAACCCATGTTCCACACCACAGGTCAATTCCTCGTTGGTCAGATCCGACCACAAGCAAATCACCCTAGACATCCACATCCCACCCCCACCCTCCATTAGGGAAACTACTGTAAAAATTCTCCAAAGCCAACTTCACGCTTCTTAAGACAGAAGGGGCAAACTTCACGACACCCATGCTGACGGACAATAGAGATACGACTGTTGAATCCTATACAATTGCACTTTATAAGCACTTACATGAGTGCATGGATCATGCAATCCCTAACAGAACCAAGATGCTATCCTCCAAAAAAAGGAAGCCAATCTGGTGGTCCCCAGCTATAAAGAAACTCTACAACAGAAGAAAGAAACTGTTGCAAAAAAGAGTAAAATCCCATGATTGGAGGAACTCCGTGGTCAACCTCAGTAAGAAGCTGAGATCCCTCATAAAATCCTCCAAAGCTAGTTACAAAAACAAAATTGCCACTGATTCTAAAGACAACCACAAAGCATTCTATAGCTATGTCAAGAATCTCAATGGCAACACTCAGATCTGCACTGAGTTACAGCACAATGGCACTAAATATACAGAACCAACTGATATTGCCAACATCCTGGCAGATAGGTTCAGTGCTAACTTTACCCCTCTCTCATCCCCTAAAGGGCCCATCTCTATATTAGAAGAATACAAAGTACCTGTAATCACGGCTGCACAGGTAAAACAACACACTCTCCAAAGCCAAGAACACAGTATCCATGGAACCTGACAACATCCCAGGCTGCGTTCTACATGAACTACAGAACGAACTGGCACCCCACCTAAGTACCAAGTTCAATCATAGTCTCACCTCAGGCTTTGTGGCCACTGAATAGTGCACAGCAACAGTTATCCCACTCCACAAAGGGGGAGCCACCACGGACCCCGGGAACTACCACCACATTAGCCTGATGAGTCTGGTCTGCAAGGCTATGGAGCGTATCATCATGGAACTTATAAACAATGACATTGGTAATCTCCAAACTCTGGACCCTACCCAGTTTGGGTTTGTAAAAGGCAGATCATGTCTCCTAAACCTGATAGACTTCTTTGAAGCTGTCACCAAAGCCATAGATGAGGGTAAGGTGGTTCACACAGCCTATCTAGATCTCGCCAAGGCTTTTGACACCATCCCCCACTCTGGAATTATAGACAAACTCACTAACTAGGTATAAATCCCTATGTCACAAGATGGGTTGTCAACTGGTTCACTGACGGAACCCACACTGTGAAAGTAGCAGACTCTGAATCCAACTTCAGACCAGTGACAAGTGGAGTACCACAGGGTTCAGTCCTAGGTCCTTTCCTGTTTGGTATCTACTTCTCTGAAGTACAGGCTAACACAGAAGGTCTTTGGCTAACAAAGTTCGCAGATGAATACAAACTAGGAGCCATAATCAAAAGTTCTAACGATGTGGACATCCTACAAAAGGGCCTCACTGAGACAGATACCTGGTGTCAAAGCCATGGCCTCAAGCTCAGTGCCAAAAAGTGCATTGTCATCCTTTTGGGTAAAAACTCTGTACCCATGAACTACCACATAGGCGGTAATCTACATAACACCAAAAGTGTGATAAGACCTTGAGACACAGGTGGACAGTAGTCTCTCCTTTGATAATCACACTGCCACAATAGTCAAGAAATACTTCTACATGGCACACCTCATCACAAAAAGTTTCTCACCCAGGAAAAAAGAGGTCATTGTTCCCCTCTACTCATCACTTATTAGACCCATTATAGAGTGCAACGCCCCTTTTGGTATGTACCTCACAAGACATCTACAACATGTAAAGAAATCCCAATCTCTCCAAGCTACACAATCTAGGGACGTAAACCTTGTCACCACAATAAACAGAACATGCTGGAGGGATAGATTCCTGTCCCAGAGACTTCCCATACTCTGGAACAAACTACCTATCTATATCAAGCAAAGCTCCTCATTAGCACTCTTCAAGAAAAATCTTGATGATTGGATGGGAGATAGGAAATTCACCCCGGGGATCACTTCTGTGGCTCTGCTTGTCAGGGGCACAGGAAAATAATTACCTTGGTTGGCAAAAGCCAGGCTACCATTTGGCATAGCTTATATAGGCCCTAGGGCCAATAGCCTACTACCTACCTATGAACCTATATAATATTGTTGATTGAAAGATCATGAAGTATTTTCTGCTCTTGGAACTCAGGTGACAGTTGAAAAGGATTATTAGACCAGGAAGTGTCCGCAGTGAACAAACATTATGTAAATGAATAATCATGTATTGCATTTTCCTAAAGGTAACTTCCAATGTGCAATCAACTGTACATTACCTCTATATCCTTACTTATGGTCTGAATCCACCCAGGATGCATCTAAAAATGGTCATCGATAATCTGTGCACTACCCCAGTAAACAAAGATAGATAGATACATAGATACATAGATAGATAGATAGATAGATAGATAGATAGATAGATAGATACTGGTTGAAAGTCTCCTAACCTTTACTCATTGTATTCTTACTATGTTGTTGGGACAAACCATGTGTAAAGTATCTCCAAGACCATTCAGCTCTACCTGCTCCAGTTTTTAGATGAACTAATAAACAGACAAATAAATAAAATATCTAACAACATAACTTACATATGAATTCTTGGCCTTTAATACAACAAAAAATATAATTCTGCAGTTAGAAATACCTGAGTGTGAAGAAAATCTGAACATGCCTAGGAAGTCAAGAGAATGACCACATAAGAAAAATATGAAATAAAATAGGGCTTCTTTTGACATTTAGCTTGCCTTAATTAAAGCACTAAACAAAATCCACTCATTTTCTAAATATATACATTTAGGTCAATATCTAACACGTTTGAATATCCATGGAAGATAAGTATAGCAATAAGTATTTCACAGCTTGTAGTTGTTGTGTATGCTTGTTAGACTAGACTACAGAAAGCTGATAGAATGGTTTTAGAAGTATATATTCTCAAGGGCTAAGATTCTGTTTAGACTAACTCATTTTAAGCACGTAAAGTCAGAATTATAACAAACAGGGATAATCAATTCTTATACTAATCTTCTAAATGAAGTTAAATTACTTGCAAAGTTTAAATTAAAAAGTACTCTAGAAAAGCAAAAATATCACTAAAACAAAACTAATTAAACATGGGAATGTTTGAAATTCAGCCAGAATGTACTCTGATACTATAACAGATAATTCAGGCTATCATGAAACTGCTTAAAGGAACACTTGTGGTATTCAAATGGAGAGGACAGATTACAGGGCAGCTTACTGAAGAATACAGAAATGGAGGCTGATGGTTAACCACACTGAGCAACTTATCCTGCAGGTAGGATGTGGAAAATGTCGTGATGTATTTTATATCCAGTTAAATACCACTGTTATCATGGAAGGTTATTAGATTGCATATTCAATGTATCATTTGCTTTATTCTCTGATGGGTTTAGAACTGATAAGATGGCAAAAGATGGTGAGATAAAATGGTAGAAATGCATAATGAAGATGATGTCTGGGTGTTTTTTTTTTTAGTTTTGTAATAGGTATTGTTTTCCCCTGATTCTAAACAAGAAGAATGAAGCTACTGGAGGCTGAATGAATGCAAAGCCTAGAATGACTGTCAAAATGCAGTTTTTGTAAGGAACTCAATTAACAAATGCACGGGTGCTGTATCCATAATATTAGTCCTTTAACAGTGTTTGTCCTTTCTACATGGTGGTGTAACCTTAGTAAATTAAAGTTGGTGCGAAAGACAAAACCCTCCATGTAGGAGATGCAGGGAGCTTGTCCAATGCAAAAATTACTTTTAGAGTTCTATATTTATTTGATATTTTTTGCATTAGTGATATGCTTATTCATTTCATGATTATAATTCATTTTCATTTTATAACTTTGTTTTTTCATTACTGGTATATGCTCTTGGCTTTTTTAAATTTTTTTATTTTTTTTATTTTTTATATTTTTTTTTTTTTTGTAATTTGTTTTTTTGGTAGAATAGAATCCAGATATGATGTAGTGATCCTGTGAATGATGAGCATGTGATGCTGAAGCTTTCTTTTGAATGTCTCAAAGAAATCATCTGTTTAGAGAGTCATTATCTGTTTTTTTATTTTATTTTTTTTTTTTTTTTTTTTATTTTTTATTTTTAATTATTTATTATTTATTTAGTTATTTTATGGCATTTGTTATTTGTTTTTGTTTGTTTGTTTGTTTTTGTGTTTTTTTTTTTTTTTTAAATAAACATAAATAATACATAACATACATATAATAAATAAAAAAAAAACAACACATCTTAATATAAAAAAAAAAAAAATATAAATTATTTACTGAGTATATACTCTCTTTACTGCCTAACATATGTGTTTATTTTTTTTGTTCATACTTCTCTACTACTAAATGTTAACACACAAAAAAAAAACAAAAGAAAAAAAAAAAAAAAAAATAAGAGACACAACTTATACCTGCAATATGCTGCCACAGGATTCTTGAGGAGAGTCAGAGTACCTTATCCCAGCATGTAATGATAAATGGCTCTTTCATGTCCCTCCTCTAACCAGTAATCAAGGAGCCTGAATCCTCACCACTGACACTGGAGAGGGACACTCACTTGGAACAAAAATAGATACAAAATATTTCCAGATGCAGCTGTCTTCATCAAGCACATTTTCACTTAAAAGCACACAGGGAACAATCCAGGGTCCGGGTTTCTCTCTCTCTATCCAGGTCACCCCATAAGACTTTCCAGTGGCACAGCTGTAGAGTTGAGTCCTCAGCTGAGTGTCCAAGCCAAGTCCCTCACCACTGTCTCTGTTAAACCAGTGGTCTATGTCCCTGTTCCAAGTAGCAGAGACACACACACTCTGAGATTTGATTTTCACACACACACACACACACACACACACACACACACACACACACACACACACACACACACACACCTGGGAAAGGCTGGCACAGATTTACTAGCTATGCCCCTCTACCCAGACTATAAAGTAGTTACTGCCACCAGACACTCCAAAGCCAGCTACTCTAAGGCTCCTACAAGGGTACTCAATTATACTGAGTGAAATTAATACCAATACAAATGGTAATGCTGACCAAATAGCAAGGCTTTAAGGAGAGGCCACAGTGTCACCAAATAAACATAAGTACTCTCAAAGGTTAAAATATTCTCTAAAGGACCAGCCACACTGAGAAGTTTAAATATATTTAATAACTAACAAAAGAACATGAAATACTAAATATTTATTTACAATAAACACCAGTGTTTCAATCACAGGAAATATTGAAATAACACTGATGAACAGATTTGCACAGATGCAGAAAAATAGTACTTAGCTAATTTCACTATATTTTCCTGACTGACCTAAATAATTACTATTCCCTTTTTACTTACTAAAGCAAGGCAAGATGAAATGGATGAGAGATCCTTCTTTGTCACATTAAAAAACAGACTGCCCTGAGACTTCAGTCTTATCTAGTATTAAAATATTTTTGTGTTGGACTACAGAATGACATCTGGTCATCTGACTTCTGGTTCCCATACAGCCCCACCTTAATAGAAAATGAACCAGATTCTGACACATACATGTTACTATACACACAGAGCACTGCTAAGATGTCTTGCAGCTTCTGGAAGTCATAAAACAATTTTCAAACTTTCACCATTCCAGAGTAGTAATTAGTTCACCCCCCTCCCCAAGACAATACAGAAGTATTCCTAGTACAGACTTTTTGTCACTGGCTGCATTATGACCTTTGAGAGGCAATCTTTATGGCCTAAATTAAGTAATTTAATTTCAGGATATTTTTCTAAACATTAGCTGAGGATGAGCTTAACCCCTTCTCTTCCAGTATCCTCTGTTATAATATTAATTTCAACAGTTATAACACAGTCTGACTTACAGGTGTATGTCTTTTTCTGTCACTGCTGATACATTTTTTTAACACAAGAAGCTTTACAAATGCATTTTCATCACAAGCATCTGTACAAATCAGTTTGATATACAAATGACATATAATTCTTTACAAAGCTCATGCTAGCTATGCTGGCATATGTTACACATCCACTGACCTACTTCTCCTGGCACAACTGGCAATACCTCATATCATCACAGGCTCCTGCATCACATGTCTACTGCAATAAGTCCTCTATCCTACTCATAAATCTAATTATTACTATTAATTCCTTCTCCGAGGCAAGTAGTAGTCCATTTACTCCATAGCCAGGGTGATAGCCCTATGGCTTGTTTGAAATGAGCTTAACTGAGGTGGGCTATCAGCCACAGCACTGAGTTGAGAAACCAGTCAACTAGAAGCTTCTGAGCTTCCCAAAAACCATAAGTTGTCCATTTTTATACTATTTACTGCACTTTTTATTGTATTATTTTATTTAAAACTGTATTTTAATACTGTAAATTAAACTACACTGTTTGTACTACATTTGTCTGCCTTACCATGCTTGTTAAATCCTATTTTTGTTGCTACTTTTCACTGCTTGCAAAGCATATGTTCTGTTTTCCTGCCAAGCAATGTTTTAAATAACTGATTTGCTTGCTGTTTAAAACATTCTTTAGTGTCTCTTTGGTGTTTTTTCTGCTATTTAAAACATTTTTAGTGTCTCACTCCTATTTCTTTATGCTGGTAAAAGCATTTTTTAGTGTTTCCTGTCTAAATTAGTCTAGCTAGTAGCTGTAGTATAGTCCAGATACAGGTTTGCTGCATTTTGGTTTGTCTGTAGTGGGTGGCGAATTCTGAGGACATTTTCCAAGCCATCTTTGACTGGAAGGAGCCCTTCTGCACCATTGTGATAGAAATGTGCTGATTGGAACCTGTCTGGTGAAGGGTGATTAGTCTAGGGCTCCAAGTAAGCACCTTCATTAATTCTTTTGATTTTTTTTTTAATTTTATTAAGTGTTTAGATTCTGGTATTTAAGCCCTGCCTATGAGTGGGTTTGTGCTTGTTTGCATGTGGCTAAGCACTGCCCACTGCCGCACAATTGTGCATCATAGCTGGACAGATCATTTTGACAGTTTTTCCCTTAGATACAGTTGTAGTTCATTAGTGTAGTCATCATCTTTAGTACATCACCAGTCTAAGAAGTATTGCTAGTGAGTGGTGACCTATTAAACCACCAGCCAAAACTCCCGTCAGAAATACCCATCTACAGAGCACCTCCTAGATTAGTCCTGAAAGCACCCCTTTGTGATAACAGTTCTTCAAACCTAGCATTATGTACAGATGGTCTACTATTGATTCTCCTGCCAGCCTTGTTGATGTGGGTCTCATCAGGTAGTATAGCAACTGCCTCATGTGCACTGACAACCTCTAATAATAACATACACTGCTACAGAGTGCAAGAGATATAACAACACCAAAAATCTTGAATCCCTGCTCTCTCACACTCAAAACTGCAACACTGAAGAGGTCAACTCACCCACCACTACTCATGCACACAGTACCACTACTCATACACATAGTATGCATCCAACACATAAATTAACATATGGGGAGGTTCTCCCAAAAAACTTACCGAAAGATCAAAGACCTCCAAAATTAAAGACTGACACAACCAGCACAGGTCCCACAGCATGCAAGACATGTAGCAACGCCAATGCCTCACCTACCAAGCCCTTAAGGAATAACCCTCAAAAACCTGATCTTCTTGTAACCGAAGACTCCATAGTAAGATGCATGGCTTTCCCACTCAACAGGTTAGATAAGGAGAACTTCATGGTCAGCTGCCTGTCCAGTGGCAGGATTCATCAGATCATGCAAGCACTCAGGTCTTTCAG
This sequence comes from Protopterus annectens, assembly GCF_019279795.1. Classification (NCBI taxonomy): domain Eukaryota; kingdom Metazoa; phylum Chordata; order Ceratodontiformes; family Protopteridae; genus Protopterus; species Protopterus annectens. The sequence continues at coordinate 433,370,763 of NC_056747.1, read as the reverse complement.
CAAGAAGTACCATTATGATTCTGTCATAGTTCATGCTGGTGTGAACAAACTGAGATGCATCTCACTGAACTATACGAAGTGAGACATAATTGAGCTCTCTGAGTATGTGTCCCTGACAGGTATCTCCCTAGCCTTGAGCAGCATATTACCCTCACCTAGAATGATGCCACAGTATAAGCAAAAATGATTGATTTCAATAACTAGCTTAGTTTTTGTTGTCATTCAAAGGGGAGCCAATTTCTGTCAGCCTGGGATGACATGGTCAACAAACATCATTCCTTTACCAGAGATGGTGTGCACCTTTCAGCTGCTGGCAAAGGCTCTTGCCACCCCCATAGTGCCTTTTTTAGGCTAGGTCTCAAAATCAAAATTGCAGACATGAAAATTGCCAAACATAACAAAATAAGGGTTATGCTTCTAAATGCATGGAGCTTAAACCAAAAAACTGCACACCCTGGAACCACTTCTATCACTGAAGAATGGAGATGTCTGTGCAGTTACAGAAACCTGGTTCAAGGCCTCAGATAGTACCCCCTGCCTTGCAAGGCTACAATGCCTTTCACATCTTCAGACTGCAAAATGAATCAAAGGAAGCAGTGTTTCTATCTATACTCACCACTAATCAGGCCCATAATTGAGTATAATGTCCCTTTCGGCATGTACTGTACAAAGCACCTATAGCAATTGTAGAGACCTCAGAGGTTTCTAACTAAGATCAAGGGACTCCAGGCATGTGCCTTACCCAGACCAACTAAAGTCCCTGATACTATACCCAGTACTTTACAGACTTCTTAGGGAAGCCTTATGCCTGGATTACAGAGCAATCTCTGACCCAAACCTAATAAATTTGCTGCACATCTGTAAATTAAGTGGGATTAGCGCTACCTGTTCCAGGGACCTAAATTTGGGCTGTGACTTGAATAGGATGTGCTGGAAGGACATATTTGTCTCCCAGTGACCGTTGTGTCTTTAGAATAGGCTGCCAGTTCATGTAAGGCAGAACAACGCTATGACACTGTTCAAAAGGAACCTGGATGACTGGATGGGGCATCATAAATCCTTACTAAAGATAGCTCCCACAATCCTCCTGGACATGGGCAGTCATTACTAAATACAATTTTGGGTATTGACTAGAGTATCTATGGTACTATATTGAGATGAAACGGCTAGACTTGACATGACCTTGGGGTCAGTGGCCTAGTAACCTCCTATGATCCTATCATCCTATCATCATTCATTCCCTCACTAATGGCAGAACCTTATAGTCCAACTTATTTTTCTTCAGAGTTGCGTCAGGTGCTAGTCATACTATCATTCACATGTGGGCCTCCATCCGCAGGTGACTCCCTTTCCACAGTGGCTAGTGTTTTTTCTTGATGTTACTTCACTTGGGAGGTTACATATAGATGTGTATACCTGCTCAGCAATGTCTTACTGCTTGTATTACCCCAATACTCCTATTGAAATCAGTTAACACCTCCCCAACCCTCATTGAGCAAGCCAACAATGGCAGTTCATTCAAAATTTCCCCTGCCTCATCCCACCTGGCACTTGAGTGGCTAAACAAACTCATGTGGCCTTGGGTCAGAATCAGGGCTGTATACCACTGCATGACAGCCTTGAGTATACATATAAATAACTATTTATATGTAAGTCATGACTGTGAGGACAATGAAGGTAATAATCCAGAGTATCATGAGAAAGCATACAGTTGTGAACATTTAAACTTAATGTGGGAAAAATAATGGAAACAAAATAGACACTAAAAGCTATAGCTGTACTGAACATGAGAAATCTAGCCACTCATATTTATAAAGATCTACCCACCCAGCAGTGTGAACCTTGGCTCTAGATGATTGTCACTTTTAAAATGACATCCTGACCCATTGTGTAAAAATGGGAAAAGGGGTTATGGGTGAATGGATGGATGGAAAACAATGTAGCTACAAAGAATAACCTGCACTGTCTGTTTACAAGAATTGTTTACAAGAATTAAGCATTTTCTAAAAGAGGACATGCATATGGTATTAAAAGTAAGAATGCAATACTACCATGAAGGATTAGTACCTGTACATTCAAATGATTCACATAGTGTATGTATAGATGTATTGTCAGATAACTGGTATCCAAAGGCAAACCATGCTATGACTACTCTGATTCTATAGTACTGACTGGATGGTCATGTTTGCCTCTAGTGAGCAGTTAGTGTCCTTAAACTAAGTTGGATATAACTGTCATTAGCACCATAGTGAGATGGGAATTTTGTCCTATGTACAAGTTTGACAGCCACATGGAAAGCCAGAGACAAAAATTATCCCTTTATACAATATTTACAGCAATGGCAGCAGCATAACAGTTGCCAGCTACCGTTGATGCTAAAAAAATCAGGAAGCTTTGAGTGTGTGCGCTGTCCACATGAACCTAGATTCACACTTCTGTCCACACATTGCAGTGCACCTTGGCATGGGTGGCATGCAGTAGACACTGTGGGCTCCTAAGATTCCGGTCCTTAAAGTAAGGTACCATTTGACTGATGAGTTGGTATTTCGGGTAGAAATCTAAGACTCTGTGGAATTTATTTAATGAACAGTAGACAGGTTTTTATTGTTTTTAAATACATCATGAACCTACATTTAAAAGGAAATTTCAGTGATGAAAACGATAGTATAACAGCAATCCTCCCAACTTAGCATGTTGTTCACCTACAAGATAAACTGATATATTTCTTTTCTATAAATCAAATTATTTCAGCTAATAAAAACAAAGGACTGTATTCCAAACCAATTTACTTTAAACATGACATATTGTATTGAAGCTGCATCCAAAATCAAAATGGTGAGGATTCCACAAGATGGTGCAGAACACCGAATGCAAATAAAGAAGTACACAAGTCATCACTGAGCATCTTCCTTATGTGCAGTTCCATAACACAGTCAAAACACAATTGGAAATTAAAAGGCAGCAGCACAAATTCATAGCAAATACCAGGTATTTTTAGCAGAAAAAAAATCATGTCATTTTCATAAGCAATTGTATACCAGGCAATTATCTTGCTATCTGAGGAGCTGTCACTTTACAGCGAGAAGATGGAAACCTTGGAGATGACACAACATTTTAATAGACTGGCTGTCTGACCAAGAGGTTTTTAACAGATGTTACCTAGCTAGAGAACTGGTACAGGCTGTGTGCACAGCCTACATGGGAACCTAATCCCCCTATATAACAAATTATGCCTCTTCAATATTCTGTCAATTAGCATCAAAGACATTTTTAGAACCATATCATAGACATCTCTGCAGTACCCCAAACTTCAGCCCCCTAAATTTGTAACAGATTCCAGTCATGCTCCATAAGGCTGGGAAATACAACAGGTTTTTCAAAGCAGACTCCAAGCACCATACAGCCATTTAACTATTTTATTAGCCTGAGCACCTATCAGGATTACTTTCTGCCACGGATTGCTCTCACATAGCCATTAAGGCTTTTTTGGATGACATTCCTTAAATATGTATGAAACAATAGATGCTAATCCCAAAATTATCAACTGATATATAGAGCAGATGCCTCAAAGCTTCAGATGCCAGTGTACGAGTTAAAAGCGATGTTCTTAAGTGGCCGAATCTCACAGGGGTATCCACTGGCCAAGTATACATAAAGATACAAGTGTGAATATAAGTGCAATGCAGTAACAATGGAGATTAAAACTGCATGCACATTCCCATCATTCAAGTGAGTTTGGCTGTTCCTTGAAGGCATGGCTAATAGCACCTTTCTGCCATCCTCAACTGCCCAGAGAAAGGTTATATAACAATGCATAGAAGCTGAAAACAATCACAATAGAAAGTGTATTCAGTCTGCTGAAGTCCAATTTCAGATGGTTTGACACATTTCATGGTGTATGTTTATATGCACCATTGAAAACATCTCAGATGGTCACTATATGTGTCATATTGTACAGTAACAGTTATGCATGGTGGCTTCCCACTCCAGAATGTTAAAGTGCTATGGCTTCAGATGTAAACAATTACATTAGAAAACTGATAGAGCAATTACTCCAGTTTGCTCAGGTACTGTGGGTGACTCTGGCTGATAGGTTTTGATGTACATTATACATTCTAGTTATGTTTTTTTTTTTATCTATACTATGTTACTGTATGACACTGGAGCTCTTCTCCTCGGGCATCCATTGAAAAATGACATGTCCAGCTGGACTTTCCCTGTAAACAAACGTAAAATAAAATAAAATAAATAAATAATACTGTGGCCACTGTTTACATTAAATAATTCTGAAGTGCATTTTTTTCTTCAATATTTTTAGCACAATTAAATATTGTTGGTGTGCACAGTCAACAAAATGGTTACAACAGATGGGTGGGCATGGGGGTCTGTTTGTGGACCAAAGTCCTGATTCTACTGTCATCTGTTCATTTTAAGCATACATTATTCTGGGTTAGCAGAACTAGTGTGCATGTGAGTATAGTTAAGTTTGAATACTTCACTATGGATACACTCGATATGTGTTTATGCGAGACAAACTTAAAATACATAACTGTGACCATCATTTAATCACAACCAAATGTCTAAGGTCTATTCCATTATTTAAACAGCTATAAGCGATGGATACGGTAGGGGCTGTCTTTGGTTGAAAGGGACTTTTCCTCTTGCCCTCTGCTCATTTTAAGCAGTCAACAATCTGATGTTGCTGGATTAGTGGCATTTGTGTGAAGTAAGCTACAATATTTTATTGTGCTTACTGTGTGTTGTTTTAAACATAGTTAAAATACAGTAACATGGCCATTATTCTTTCTGCAATCATCTGACACATGCACAGTCAGAAATGTGTAATTGCTGGTTATGTGGGACTGTCTGTGGATGAAAATGACAGACTTTGTCTCTCATGATCAAGTTAAATATTTATTAGTCTGGCTTTGCAGGATTAGTGTGCAATTGTATAAAGCAATTTGGAACAGCTTAGTAGTCATTTTACAATCAGAAATATAATATGCACATAGTCAAAATGTTTGTAAGGGTTGCATATGGACACTGGGTGAAGCACTATGACAACAATTTAATTTTCCAAAATCGGTAATTTTGTTATTCTGTTTTTTTTTTAATTTTGTTTGACGTCTTGCTGGAAAATGTTCAAGAACAAATTTTGTTTACAGAATAATACATTATTTATTAAAAATTAATACAGTGAAAACAATTTGGTAGATATGTAGACATTTAAAACATCCAGGAAAGCAAATCCAAAAGAACATATGCATTTTTGCATGGTCCTAAGAAGTTGTGTGGAAACTCATGGTCTGAAAAACCACCCAGGTCCAGGATACAATTAATCTACCACTGCATGTGGGGTAGACATATGTGTAGAGTATGCAGGAAGGTTAAGATTCTAAAAACTGAGGTATGTCATCTAAAGTGAATGATTTGGATCTCAAAGTCTATGGCAGTCAGCTTCAGGCTCAGTCAAAGAGATAGCAACCTGCATAGATACAGTGCATGGAGAATAAAGAGAGAAAAGGGAGACTAGGAAGGAAGACAGACTTGAAACAGAGAACAGGTGAGTCAAAAAAGTAAGACTGGAAGGAGGGTTCAGGTGGAGAATATGCAGTAGTATTGAAGCCATCAAGGAAGGCAGAATATGCAATGGTAGGCACACGTGTAAAATGGACTGTGACGACATGAATCAGAAGTGTAAATGATGAACAGAATGGAAAATGACAGGATGCACAAGTGGCACACCTGAAAGGAAAAAGAGAGAACACCACACTGAGTTCAACAAAAAGAAGAAAAAAATTGAGGGAGATTCTGGCTATCTATAAAAGAGAGGTAAGCAAGCTGAGTAGATTACAAAGAAACTTGGTAGATGGCAAAAGGGACTGAGGTAAGGAGATCACAGGATATTGTTTTGTTCATAAAGGACAAGATAGGGGCGGGACAGAACTTTACATTAACATAGGATACATTGTGAGGTACACCATTTGGTAACATTCACTGTGATGGTAAAACCTGATTTACCACAAAATTGCTCTGTCTTTAGAGACAACTAAAAATGAAACCTGTTCTAGCTAACTAATGACCTCATGAAATTTAAGTGCCCTCCTCACCTTGAGGACCCCATCTGTCATGCTGATAATTTCTATGTTCACTCCAAAGCATGCACTAAAGTACCTGTCACAATAAGATACATGAACAATGCCAGATTTAAAAATAAATTCCTATGTTTTCAAAAAAAAAAACATAAATGAGACTCAAATGGAAGAGTCGATAAAAATAGATGGAACAGTCACTGGGTATAAATTAAAGTGAAATTTAGAAATAGCTATGCAAAAATGGATAGGAGGAATGAGCAAAGCAGGGACATGAAAGACACCAATGTTGGACATCAGAGAGATAAATAAGCGACGTGATGCAAATCAAACCGCATTTACGAGTTAAAAGGAAGGGAGAAGTGGAGGCACAAATATAAAAAATGAAGAAAATTAAGACAGGCAATGGCAACTCCAGAAGCAAATGCAACAGAAGGATGAAAAAAGGGTGAAAAGATTACTTTTCTCTGCACAAGAAAAAGAAATTATAAAGCATGTGTGTGGCTTTAAGATGCTTGGTAACTTTAACCTTTGTCAAATTTCCTGAATGCGAAGGATGAGGTCATGTATTCTCCATCTGTAACACAGTCTAAAAGTAAAACCACCGAGGAAGTTAGAGCCCAATGTAGTCTGAAATAAGTTGTTTCACCTCTTGTTAAGAAGTGGCACACCTGCAGTCAGCAAGAAACGTTTTCAGGGTAAGTATACCAAGGACAATTTATTGATGCCTGGAAGTAGAATGTCTATCTAGAAACTAGAAAAGATACAATGTGCTAATTCGTAAAGAAAAATCCTCAAATAAAAAAGTGTAACAGAAAAGTGAAAACAGAAATAAAACAATGTCAGTAATGAAACCACATGGCAATCTATTCAAGCAAACATTTAACTGGAGCTCTGTGTACCTTAACTAGAAAAATAATGTTGAGCTCCTCCCAGACTGCACAAATAATTAATCTCTCCAGATTCCACAAAAAAAGAGGCATACAGTTTGCTCTTTGGCCTAACCCAAAACTTATAAAGCTCAAAAGAAAAATAGCATAATCTAAACAAAATTGTGTGCAACAAACAAGGAGAAAACAATGGTGCCATGCAAACGTCAAATTTTATCATGCAACAGTGGTTTCTCAGTTTTCTGAAGAAAGAGTAGAACTGCCATTTCATGTTGCCATAAACACAATTCATGTTGCCAGCTCCTCCAACAAATCCTAAACAATTAGTCTTTTGTAGGTGTCATCAAATGAAACTCAAGGTTTGCTTCATGCACAGACAAAAACTAGCTTCAATAAAATAAGAGAAAAGACAAGTAAAAAGAATCTTGGTATAGATGTTAGGACAAAAAATGAGATTTGCTCACAGCACTCTGTTTTTGTATCTGTCTCAAGAAAACCTTAAACCAGTGTTCACTCATACAATTTCTGGATTCAACCACAGTTTGCAGATACTGACCTGGAGGCTTCACAAAAGCACTAGAGTGAGGGCTTTCTGTTGAAACCTAAAGCTTTCAAAACTTAGAGAAAAGGAAATCTCTTAAGCAAAATAGTGTAAGAAAACCAAAGAAAAAGAAGAAACTAAAGTCAATATATAAAACAAAACATTCGACTTACTATGTATTAGTCTAGTCTGTTAAGAAAAGAAAACCATGAACTGGAATTCCATGTTACTATAAACATAAAAACTTTTTCTTTCTCCAACAGTTCAGAAACAGCCAATCTCCTCAGTCTTCACTGAATCACAATGACCCACTTTGCTTTATAAAACAAAGACACAATGATCTTTACATAATCTAAATTACAACAGACCAAGGTAAGATAAGAACACAATACTAATAAACACAACAATCTTTTTATTAGATGTCTAAAGAAAACCTTAAACTTTTCCTTTCTCAGTCATAGGTTCTAACTTTCACTACCCTTTTTTCAAGTTTTCTCCAGCAATTGAAAAGAAGGCCTTTTAGCTGAGTTTAGGCCTGAATCACTCTTTTCCTTCCATCAAGCTGTGTTGGAAATTACTCCAATTAAGCCGACCAGAAGACGTCCTTATGATGGCTGATGTACTTCAGTGGTCTCCATTCAATTTGAAATACCTTTATGAATTCTACTCTTAGGCAGTCCTGGATAACTAAGTTCTTCATTCTGTCAAAAAGTGTAGCTTTTGTGACTGCAAGAAAACCTCACGTCTCCTGCATGAAAATGCGACCTCATTATTTTGATTACTACTCATAGCTCCTGGCTATAGGTAAGGATAACGATAAAAAACTGATCCATAAAGTAAAAGCTTTGTTCAAGAAGTTGGTTTCAGTTTTGCTATCACAGATGAAATTCCTTGTCTGTAAGACTGGGTCACTATCTTACAATTTTGTCAACATCACAGATCTCTTTGCAGCCACCTCTGAACCAAACTCCAGGGTACCTATATCACTGTTAAGGCCAAATGTATTACCCCCACTTCAGAAAAGTAATCCACTGTTTTCTGAAAGAGCACATTATGTCAAATTCGAGGGTATAGAATTTCATCTTGACCATTTCATACTCTAATAAAATCCTTGAGTATTCCTTGAGTACATATTTGATGTCACTGTTAGGTGCAACCAAAAATTAACAATGTGTTTGTCTGCAAGCAGTAAAATTAGACCCTGAAGGTGCCTAAATTGGACACCCTGATAACCTCAGCTGACTATGGAAATGACAGGGAGGAGTTGTGCAAGACACATCTTTGAAGAACATGACAGACACCTTGGATGAATCAGACATAACATCCAGACTGTGGACACAGGTCACATGAATTCATAAAAGTATTAAATAATATCACTACAACAACTTGTTTATTTATTAATTTAATTTACTTCAATTAATATTTGCTAACCAGGTAGCTGAACTGGTCTAAGCAACCTTTTCAGCCATGACACAAGTCAGAAAGTCAAAAACAATAACTCATTAAGATGTTCAAATATATCAAATATATCAGAAAGCAGCATAAAGTACGAATGCACCTCAGGAATATGAAATCTGAAAAAAAAAACAATAAATTAATGTTTTATACAGAAAAAAATAATGAAAAATATCTGTGAAATGGGGATGAGATTGGTACCGAGAATTACTTAGATGTGTCCAGAAAAATAGTCACACATTATTTATGTAGTAATTTTATCAGCAAATAAACAATCACTCAGCTATTATATATAGACAAACCCAGAATCAAATAGACCCTTAAGTCTACTTTCATGTTGTGGAATAATAATGGAGAAGGTAATATTGGATAAGTTATTGTCAGAACTGGATAGGTTGGGACTTGAAACCATATATCAGCATGCATATGTTGAACATAGATCTATTACCATCTGTAACATGATGTTCTATAACAATATAATAACAACTATGAATGAAAAATTGTACTGTAATGTGATTTATATAGATCTAGCTTCAGCATTTGACAGGGTCATGAACAAAACACTGATCAATAAATTAGTACAACTAGGTATTGATGTACTGTTGATAAGATGGATAGCTACATGACTTACAAATAGGACATGGCAAGTATCACACAGCAACTGGACAGGTGAAATCCTTGGTTACAGTCAAGGTGTCCCACAGGGCTCTGTCCTAGGCCCTTACTTGTTTAGATTGCATCTTTCAGACCTTACTTTTTCATCTGAGGTGTTCTACAGTCTATATGCTAATGACCTGAAATTGGGTAAACTGATTACAAGTGTTACAGATAAGGCATGTCTGCAAAATAATTTGACTAAATTGACCATTTGGGCACAAGAGAATAATATGTTAATAAATACATCAAAAACTAAGCATATGAGATTTGATAGGCGTAAACTGAAAGGTGAATATTTAATACAGCACACAGTGATTGAAACTGTAGACTCATTTAAGGACCTGGGTATATGGGTAGATTCAGCTACGAGTTTTTCTAATCATATTAACCAATTGGCTAATGATAGTTATAGAACTATAGGTTGTATAAAAAGATTTCTAAAGTCTAGGAAATCAAGCATAATGAAGTCATTGTTCATTAGTTACATTAGACACAAACTTGAGTATGGAATAACAATATGGACGCCCTATAGGAAAACAAGCATGAATAAACTGGAAAGAGTACAGCGGAAATATACCAAGGGCATCCATGGATGTGAAAATCTAAGTTATTATGAAAGACTAAAATATCTGAACTTTTACAGTGTCTCTTACAAATATTTAAGAAGAGATCTTATTCAGGTATATAGGGCATTTAGGGACAACTACCTCTGGGAATGTTTGTGGTTATCAAAAATTACTAGGGAATCATCAGATAACCTGTGTAGAAAATTCTACAGGAATGAGAAGTGTACTAATTGGTTCTCTGACAGAATAGCTGATGCCTGGAACAGACTACCAAATTACATTAAAGCAAGTACTAGTATAGATATAGTATAGATATGTATGTATGTATGTATAGAATTGCACATCAGCTGCACAATGTATCTTTCTGGACCCCCCACCACCCTGCTTATTCACAATAGAGATTTCAAAGCCCACACAATAATTGTAGCATGAATTATCAAGCTACTACAGTTTCTCACATAATTGTGCAGTGGCACAGAACTATTCCACTGCTCTAGGACCTGGATGAAGTCTGTGGTGCTCATCTCTAACGTAATGTTTGGGTATTGGCTGGAGACTATATTCCACATTGCTGGCATATGATATGTGAATTTTCAAAAATTGGAATATAGAATCTTTCCTCTTTCCTTAAAGAAGCAAACCACAACTTCAGTCAGCCACTCAAAAGTCATTGCCCTTCTCTGCCATTCAGCACTGAAAAGGCATATTGGTCATCCCAACATGTTGGGGGTTAGCATAGTGGTCAAGGAATGTAACTCACAGACACAAGGTACAGGGTTTAATTCTCACCTTTGAGGGGAAAGTGACTTGCTTAAAATGGTCCACAAGCGCAGTTGTCCTAGTACTTGCTCATGAGAAGACGAACCTATGCTATCCCAGGTCTGTTTACTGATTCAATGAATTCAGCAGCTATGGATGGATCTCTTCCATGACTGCAGCCTTACTATAACCAACACCTCTTTCAGCTGCAGTGAAGTCTGTCACAGGGATGGAACATAACTCACCAAAGGCTTTAGAGAAATAAAGCCCTGGCTATAATCCAGATACCTTGGCCTTCATTAATGTCCCAGACTCTAGAGAAGCTAGGTCTGGGGGAGAGAGAATGAGACAGAGCTCAGAGGCTTCAGTATCTGAGAGAAGGGTTGACTCTGCATGCCCAGGGAGTAAACTTCATTATCACTCTGAGGTGGAGACCAGAGATCAAATAGAAGCTGTTGCTTGAAGATGCTGTAGGATCTTCTGAGGGGCTATATCACTTGTAGAATAAGTGATAGGCCCTCATAAAGGCTGATTATATATCCATGACTTTTATATCTATAGGCATGTACAGGAGAAAATTCAGGAAAAAGAAAACCCTTAATTACCTGCAGGTAACAGTGCAACTTTTAATGTTTGATGTCAGCTCAGAAGGAATAAATGTGCTGCATGTTTCTCAATTCTGAGGTAACAAATGGACCAATATAGCACCAAGCAGAAGGCTTGATTATCATATAGGTCAAGAGTTTAGGCACTGCTTCAGTGCATGCTGATAGTGAGGCAGTCCACTAAGATAGTACTTCAAAATATTCCTTTTAACTCCTATTTTCATACCATTCGGCTTTTCTATGTCATTGTTTAGTCACCCTGTTGTAAGTTTCAACAACCGCACAAGTGACTTGCTAAAATATTTTAGAGGTCACCAAGAATCCTTTTCCTTTGATCTATGCAAAGTTTTCCTATGTCTTATTTTATTTCCTCATTTACTGCCTTTGCTATGGCATTTGGGTGCTGGTGGAAACTGGGCTACTGTTGGCCGAAGGAGAAGAAGAGTAGGAAAGTATGCCAAGAGGCTGCAGGAGAGGAGGAAAGTTAGTTGCGAGAATGTGAGAGTAGGAACTTTGAATTTTGGCAGCATGACTGGTAAATGGAGAGAGATAGCTGATATGACGGAAAGAAGGATGGCTGAAAAATTGTGGGTGCTAGAGGCCAGATGGAAGGGGAGTAAGGCCAGGTGTAATAGAGGTGGGTTCAAATTGTTCTATCATGGTGTGGATGGGAGGAGAAATGGGGTAGGGTTTATCCTGAAGTAACAATGTGTCAAGAGTGCTTTGGAGGTGAATAGTGTGTCAGACAGAGTGATGTTTATGAAGTTGGAAATTGATGTTGTGATGATGAATGTTGTTAGTGCACATGCTCCACAGATAGGGTGTGTGATGGATGAGAAAGAAAAAAAATTAGCAGTGAGTTTGATGAAGTGGTAGAGAGTGTACCCAAGGGTGAGAGAGAGGTAATTGGAATGGATTTCAATGGGCATGTTGGTGAAGGGAACAAAGGGGATGAGGAGGTGATGATTGCATATGGTGTAAAGGAGAGGAATGCAAAAGGTCATATGGTAGTGGATTTTGTGAAAAGGATGGACATGGCTGTGGTGAATATGTATTTTATGAATATGGAGGAGCATAGGGTGATATACAAGAGTGGAGGAAGATGCACACAGGTGGATTATGTCCTATACAGTAGGGCCAGTCTGAAGGAGATTGGAGACTGTAAAGTGGTGACAAGGGAAAGCGTAGTTAGGCAGCATAGGATTGTGGTCTGTAGGATGATGTTGACGATCAAGAAGAAGAGGAGGAGAGTGAGGGTAGTGCTGAGGATCAAATGGTGGAAGTTGAAAAAGAATGATTGTGAGGTGGAGTTCAGGGAAAAGTCAAGACAGGCACTGGGTGGCAGTGAAGAGTTACCAGATAGCTGGTCAGCTACAGCAGAGGTGGTAAGGGAGACAGCTAGAAAGGTGCTTGGTGTGACATCTGGACAGACAAAGGATGATAAGGAGACCTGGTAGTGGAATGAGGAAATACAGGGGAGTATACAGAGAAAGACAGGAGTACAAGAAGATGAGGCATATGGTGAAGAGAGTGGTGGTGAAAGCTAAGGATAAGGTGTATAGTGAGTTGCATGAATGGTTGGACACTAAGGAGGGAGAAAAGGACCTGTACCGATTGGGTAGACAGAGGGACCAAGCTGGGAAAGATGAGCAGCAGGACAGGGCGATAAAGTATAATAAGAGAAACATACTCACAAGTAAGGAGAGTGTAATGAGCAGATGAAAAGAGTGCTTTGAGGGACTGATCACGAGAATGAGAGAAAAAGATGGTTGCATGATGCTGGGATAGTGAATCAGGAAGTGCAATGGATTAGCAAGGAGGAAGTAAGGACAACTATGAAGAGGATGAAAAATGGAAAGGCTTGTTGGTATAGATGACATACGTTTGGAAACATGAAGGTGCTTAGGGAAGAGGGCAGTCGAGTTTTTAACCAGATTGTTTAACAAAATCTTGGAAAGTGAGAGGATGCCTGAGGAGTGGAGAAGTGTACTGGTACTGATTTTTAAGAATAAGGGTGATGTGCAGAGATGTGGTAACTATAGACGGATAAAACTGATTAGCCACAGCATGAAGTTATGGGAAAGATTAGTGGAAACTAGGTTAAGAGGGGAGGTGATGATTAGTGAGCAGCAGTATGGTTTCATGTCAGGAGAGAGCACTACAGATGCAATGTTGGCTCTGAGGGTGTTGAAGAAGAAGTATAGAGAAGTTCAGAAGCATTTTCATTGCGTCCTTTGTGGACTTAGAGAAAGCATATGACAGATTGCCTAGAGAAGTGTTGTGGTATTGTATGAAGAAGTCAGGAGTGGCAGAGAAGTATGTAAGAGTGGTACAGGACATGTAACGAGGGCAGTTTGACAGTGGTGAGGTTTGTGGTAGGAGTGACAGATGCGTTCAAGGTGGAGGTGGGATTACATCAAGGATCAGCTCTGAGCCCTTTCATATTTGCAATGGTGATGGGCAGGTTGACAGATGAGTCCCCATGGGCTATGATGTTTGTGGACGATGCTGTGATCTGTAGTGAGAGTAGCGAACAGGTTGAGGAGACCCTGGAGAGGTGGAGATATGCTCTAGACAGGAGAGGCATAAAGGTCAGTATGACTAAGAATATATGTGCATGAATGAGAGGAAGGACAGAGGAATGGTGAGGATGCAGGGAATAGAGCTGATGAAGGTGGATGAGTTTAAATACTTGGGATCAACAGTTCACAGTAATGGTGAGTGTGAAAGAGCATGCAGGCAGGGTGGAGTGGGTGGTAAAGAGTATCAGGAGTGATTTGTGACATATGGGTACCACTGAAAGTGAAAGGGAAGGTCTACAAGATGGTAGTGAGACCAGATATGTCATATGGGTTGGAGACTGTGGCACTGAGGAAAAGACATGAGTCAGAGCTGGAGGTGGCAGTTAAAGATGTTAAGATTTCCACTGGGTGTGATGAGGGTGTACAGGATTAGGAATGAGTATATTATAGGGTCGACTCAGGTTGAAGCAAAGGCAGAAAGGTCAGATTGGATTGGTTTGGACATGTGCTGAGGAGTGATGCTGGGTATATTGGGAGAAGGATGCTGATTGTGAGGATACTAGATATTGTTATCTGAGCTAGCATGCCTGGCTGAAGTTCTGCAAATAATTGTAAATTACCCTGTATGACAATGGCAGCATGGCTAGCTATAATTGTGTTAATAAGTTTGTCATTTGATTATCACTCTGATTAATGCAAGATGTTTGAATGTCAAACAGTGCTCTTCTGGCTGACCAAATGTACATGTTTTTTGAAGAGAATTCTAAATGTTTGTTATGCAATAGTCAGCTGACCTAGATGTGATGTCATTGTGTGCAAGGGCTGGGAGAATGGAATCTTCACAGCAGCTGTTTGTTTTACTTTTCAAAGTCTGATATGTGCGAGTAAAATTCTCATAGGAGCTTACTGTTACTTTTAAAAAATCTGCTAAAAAAGCAGCTTCTGAGTCAGTTGTTGTTTTCATCCAGCTGTTTAATTTATTTCCTGAATAGTTGTTCCAGTTTCTGAAGACAGAGAACAGCCTAGAGTGTGGACATAATTCCTCATCTTGCCTTGTAAAAGTAACAGTATAATCCTGCCTTACTGAGTTATTTACATTAGATAGGGACAGTTAATCTTCAGATAGTCAGGTAACTACAGCTAGTTAGTTAGAGGTTTTTGAAAATCAATGTGAGATCTATTCTATGATATTATTTTTATATTTCCTATGTGTGAAACTCTGTTGTTTATTGGAATCAGTTATTCAATATTTATGTTTTAAATCCTTTTATTAATTATTAAATGTTTGACTACCTCTAATTGTGGCTGAATATTTAGTGAATATTTTTAATAACTTGAATGTGTCTATGCTTATTGTGATAACATCAGGGCCACTCTGAAATGCCTTACTGCTTATGATACATGCTCCCATTTGTTTCAGTATCTATTTTACCCAATATAATTGAACACCCCTTTTGACAGGTATTGTGGTATTTGACTGGTGGTAGCCATTACCTTGTAATCAGGGCATAGAAGTACAGCAGGAAAATCTGTGTCAGTCTTTCCCAAGAGTGTGTGTATGTGTGAATACCAGACATTTAAGAGTGAGTGTGTCAGATACCTTGAGCTGGGACACAGTGTTCTACAGTGGTTAGTGTGGATATTCATTTGGGGACCTGGAGTGAAGCATATAGTCCAGTACCAGGTTTGGAACCTGTTGCCAGTGTACTCCTAGCAGAACATACCCTTGCTTTTTAGTGACACTCCCTTACCAGAGACAGTGGTGAGGATTGAGACTCCTCAGTTATTGTCACAAGGTAAAGATGGCTCGTCACACTAAGGATGGAGCTGCCAGGTAAGAGCAAAAGAGGAAGGCCTAAGATAAGTTTTGTGGATGTGATGACAGAGGACATGCAGGTGGTTGGTGTGACACAGCAAGATGCAGAGGACAGGAAGAAATGGAAAAAGATGATCTGCTGTGGTGACCCCTAATGAGAGCAGCAGAAAGAAGAAGCAGCAGAAGCTATGGCATTTCTGGCATCCTTGTACATTTCAAATAAATCAGGGGACTCCTTCACAAGTAATGCATAAGAGACCACCTTCCTTAACTAAACAGCTTCTTCAACATGTTTTCTTAGGTTTGCATTGAAACAGTAGTGGCATATGCTGTCAAATATACATTACTGCTACCTCACCAACTAGAATCTTGAACATAATTTGTTTGGACTTAATGTCCCTAGCCTGCTTTATAACATAGCTGAAGTGTCCTTAAAGGTAAGCATTAAAGTAAATAAATGCAGAAGCCTCTTTTTGGATTTACTGTGCTGAATCCTGTCCATTAAATTCAGCTCACTACTATTTGGTGATGAAGTGATGTTCTGATGTTCCTTTCTGCAGAATTTTCTGAAATTATGGACTCTAGTCTGCTGACATGACTACAAAATCAGTCACTGAGTTTTAGCTCAAGATGTCTTGGTACCATATGTACTTAAGGGCACTTTGGTTTTGGTATGGTCTTTTTTTATGGACTATCTATGACTGGCACAAAAGATCAATGATAATTTTTCCTTATGGGTTCAGAACGAGATCATCACTCTCATCAATCGTAATTTTCTAGGGATCTCTGTAATTGCCTGAACAAAGGTAAGACTAAAGAACAAACGAGTCACACCTTCATGAGGATATTACCACTTTTTTTCAATATGACATAATACTCTTTATAGTTCTTTAACATGAATTTCTTCTCTACAGCTGGCAACTACAACTCACTCTCCAGTGTGGCAGAGTCTGCATGAGACATGTGCATCCTCACAAGACATCCCACGAGGAGCAGCTTCAATATAAAGAGTGAGTCCATGCTCATCAAGACATCTAATGCAAGATCTCAGCCTGTGTACAGCTGCAATCCTACTTATATCCAGGTTGCTCTTTTCCACCATTTGCACCAGCTCAGTCTTCCTTCCTTCCTGCCAGTGGATCAGCTAAACATGCCAGGAGGAAAATGAAAACATGCGACAGAGAACTAGAAAAGAAGGCATTATAAAGAATGTGTTAAACAATGTCTCAGAATGGTAGTCAGTTGTCATGCTGGAAAAGGAATATTTTCAAGTACTTCATTTATTTATTTATAAATTACATTTGCTTTATGGGGAAAGTCTGACTGGGCCATAATGTGCCTCTTTCAGCAGAGGCCCAGGGAGAAAAGCTCCACTGTTAAATCTTAAAATCTTAGAAGTCATACAATACAAACGAATACAAACAGTAAATGTTAAAAATCACATGCAAGGTACAAAAAATAGTGTGTGTGTGTGTGTGTGTGTGTAGATATAAAACAAGAGATAAATCATAGATAGTATATTTCACAAAGTTACATATCAGTTTTACTAAGTAGCAATGATGATGCGGAGAACTTCCATTAGGTTAATAGATGGGTGCAACAAAATATGTGCAGGACATTATTACTAGACAACAAATTGTTTGGTAAGAATTTCTTGGTGCAGCTAAGCAATTGGGTCTTCTGATGAAAGCTCAGAAGCTTAGACTTTCAAAAAGAACAAAAAGGCAGTACAGCTAGAGGATAGATGGATAGAGTTGTTGCAATGTCTAACCAGGAGAAAAACAGCAAGAGTATAGTTTGATGTTGTGGAAGTGAGTCCTAAAATTTGCTTTAAAGTATTTTGGATTTATGATTTGTCTTACATTTTGTGGCAGAGTATTCCAACATTTGGATACATATGAGAAATATATTGCTTCACCATCTTTACTGATTACTCTGTGGACTTGGTTAAGTTATGTGTCCTTAGACCTGAGAGATCTAGATGGGAAGTATCATAGCATTACTGTCGTCATTGCTGGATATTTGTTTGAGTAACAGGGAGTACCACAGCATTACTGTCATCGGTAATGGATATTTGTTTGGGTAATAGGGAGTACCACAGCATTACTGTTGTCAGTGCTGGATATTTGTTTGGGTAATAGGGAGTACTACAGCAATACTGTCTTCAGTGCTGGATATTTATTTGGGTAATAGGGAGTACCACAACATTACTGTTGACAGTGATGGATATTTGTTTGGGTAGTAGAGAGTACCACAGCATCACTGTCTTCCATGCTGGATATTTGGGTGACAAAATTTACTTTCTTCCAGATTAAGTTGATTGACTTTTTGATAGTTGGGAATTTCCAAACAGTTTAGTTGGTTGAGTTCTACGAAATAATGGGATTTACTTGGAAGGTGGGCTGCAAATGTTGCTATTTTATATTTTGCTAAAAGGGAGGAGCTGGCATTTGTGAGTGAGGGAGAGGTATAAGAGAGACAAGGCAATAGAATTGAGAGCATATTGGTCTTTCTAGATTACAAAGAGAGGTCGTGAAATGCTTTATAGAAGATACCTAGTTTTGTATGGGCCTTTTCAGATGTGTAGGCCAGATTTTAGATTGTCATCTATGCTGACTCCAAGTAATTTAATGTGTATGACAAACTCTAGTGTAGTGTTTTGTGTGGATAACATAATAAAGGTATTTTTGGGATGGGAGTATTA
The DNA here is from genome assembly GCF_019279795.1 of Protopterus annectens. Classification (NCBI taxonomy): domain Eukaryota; kingdom Metazoa; phylum Chordata; order Ceratodontiformes; family Protopteridae; genus Protopterus; species Protopterus annectens. The sequence continues at coordinate 433,352,156 of NC_056747.1, read as the reverse complement.
TTGTGGGATGAAAAGTAGAATTTTTTTTTTCCATAATAAATTTTTATTGATATATATTTTCAAAATACAATAAAATCACACACATAATTCACTACTATTACTATCAAAACTATATACAATATCTACATGAAATGCTTCCATATAAAAATCGTCATTATTCCAAAAAAGAAGACACCAGGGAAAAAAAACTAAGCCAAAACATTTGTAGAAGTACTTTGCGTCCATACATATCATACATATTTTCAAAACATTGTTTCCTCCACATATACATCCAAACTTTAATATATTCCTAATAACAGTATTATGCTAATATAATGTTAAAAACCTTTTCCCATATTTTTGGGTTATTAATATTTTTGTTACTTTGCTTCAGGAGTAATTTATGTGCTAATATATGCTTTATAGCCACAAGCTTGAAATTATCCCATGATGTCTTATCTGGTTCTAACCAATTTGTAGCTATATATAACTTCATCAGCAAAAAAATATTCATACATATTATAGTTTGTGACCTAGAGAGCTCTCTTGGGGGAACATGTAGAATCATAAATTCCCATGATAACGTTGAACTTTGATAACCCATCTTTTGTAGTTGTGTTCTAAGAGAGTTCCAAAGTTTATATATACACTTGCAGCTCCAGAACATATGAAGAAGATCCGCCGTTTGATTGTGCAATATGGACAAGTTGGAGAATTCCTAGGATTAAATTTATGTAACCTAAGACGAGTATAATAAGCATTATTCCAAATCATCAACTGCGTATACATCAGCTTTTGAAAAGAGACCGATTTTATTGTTAAATCAATTGCTTTTAATACCTGATTATCTGCAACTGTCATTTTGTTTACCCAATACCCTGACAACAGAATTTTATCCTGGAATTTTAAATCTTTAATTAATTTATTTGTTGTTGTTATAAATTTGACCTCCTGTTGGAGAGCCTGCCACAATTCAGAGCATTTATCCACAATTCCAACTAAGTTTTCAAAATGACTCGGAGCAAGTTCTCTGATTTGTCTCATGACAACCATATAACTCTTAGGAAGATTCAATTCCTGCCTAAGTTGCGAAGCCAATAAATGAAATTTATTAAAAACATCAATCAGAGTCAAATTAACTATTAATGGGAATTTACTAAGATCAATCAACTGATTATTTAGTTTAAAATTGGGATTCCTATGGAAAGGCTGAAAAACCATCATATATTGCAACAAGTCTACTGATTGGAATACATTTTGTAAAGATGACACATATGTTTTTAAGTGGTCCATAATCCCATACTTTATCAAACTACTTTTATCCAAAAAGGGTAAAGCTTTAGGATTTATGTTCCGATCTAGAATATGCTTGTAATTCAAGACCACCCAAGTTGGTATCCACTTTGTATTAATTACCTCGTAATTAGCAATTCTTAAACACCTGTTGGCATTCACAATTAAATAGTATACTTCAAAATTCGGTAACTCAAGTCCTCCTCTACTCTTCGGGGTCATTAATTTCTCATACGATATTCTAGTTTTCTTTGGCTTCCAAATAAATTTAGCTAGATCTTTCTGAATTTGTTTAAAAACTGTCTTTGTAATTGATACTTGAGCAGACCTAAAGATATATAACATTTGTGGTAATATATTCATTTTCACTATTGATACTTTTGCCAATACCGGTAGTCTTAAATTCCTCCATCTGCCACAATCAGCTACTATTAGTTCCCATACTCATTTAATATTATTACTATAAAAGTCCTTATTATCCGTAGAGAAGCTAATACCCAAATATTTGATATTTTCTTTACATGATATCTTCCCCAACAGGGACATTAATGAAAAAGGTTTAGGGGTTCTTAATGGGAAAATACTAGTTTTCTCCAAATTAATTTTATAATTAGAGACTTCTGAAAATTTGTTTATAACATTTAATATCTTTTCACTATCAGAAATTGGGGTTGTACAATAAATAATAAGATCATCAGCAAATGCCGACATTACTAATTTATTCCTATAAAGTATTGGTGCATTATGATACAAATTTTGCTTAATATATAAAAATAGAGGTTCTAAATAAAAGTTAAACAATAAGGGGGACAAAGGGCAACCCTGCCGTGTACCATTTTTAATCTGTATTCTTTTAGAATAACTCCTATTAATATATAACGTAGTATACGGATTATTATATAATATTTGTAGTATCTGAATAAATTCCTGTGGCATATTGAAATAAGGCAACACATCAAACAAAAAGTTTATATCCACTCTATCAAATGCTTTCTGAGCATCTATTATAAGGGCATAAATATTAGAGTTGTTTTGTTTAGCATACATCATCATATTATGTAGTGTAAGTGTGTTATCACTAGTTTGTCTAGTTGCCATAAATCCAGCCTGTTCCTTAGAAATTAAATGGATCATAATCTTTTTTAATCTACATGCTATAATGGTAGTAAGAATTTTCATATCCACATTTATTAATGCTATTGGCCTATAATTATCCGGGCTTTGGGGGTCTGAATTAGCTTTATGTATAAAGATTGGTTTTGACGCATTAAGGTGAGGGTCACTAATTTTATTTCTGATTGTGTAGTTAAATACATGAGACAATATTTTACCAAAACTATCAGCAAACTATTTATAAAATTCAACTGTCAATACATCAGGACCTGGTGACTTATGTACTTTCATATGTTGAATTACATATACTATTTCCTCTGAAGATAGAGGTTTAATCAGATCACCTTGCAGACTCTCTTCTAATTTTGGAAAATTAATTTTTTGCAAAAATCTTTTATTCTGTTTATGTACAGACCTATCAATTTGACCCTCATAAACCTTGGTATAGATTTTTTCGAAAATATCAATAATATCCTCAGTTTTAGAATACACTGTGTCATTGCATTGTATTTCCGAAATATGTACTATTGTTTTCGATTGATTTATAATCCTTGCCAATGTTTTTGACGGTATTTGAACATTACTGGCATATTTCACTAAACACCTATGCTCCTGAAGTGTTACTCTACTATTATACAGCAAGAAGAGATCCCTTTGACATTTCAACAGTTCCTTCTCTGTTTGAGCATTAAAATTCTGAATCAGTTCTTTCTCGAGTAGCTTCACTTTTGTTTCTAATTTTTGAATATCATTGTTTTGCCTTTTCTTATAATATGAGGCTTTTTGCAAAAGAAATCCTCTAATTTGAGATTTAGCTGCTGCCCATTCGATATCAGGAGTATGTTCCTGAAGCTTCATCCTATCTGTTAAACCTTTCAGATATTTTACAATTCCATCTATTATATCCTTTTTATTTAACAGATTTGGATTAAGTGACCAGTTATAACCTCTATGCATTCTTGTATCTTTTAAAATCTTTAGAAAACCTTAACGAAATTTTTGAGTGATCCGATAGATATCAAGTATGTATAACCACTACTGGTTCCAAATTACTTAATGCTTTGGATATCAAGAAAAAATCTATCCTAGACCACATGTTGTGGCATGGTGAATAGAAGGTATACTTAATTGCATTATTAATATTATGTGCATAACAAAAGGGGTCATACAATTGAAAATCTTCCTTGAAGTCATTTAATGCTATCCCGGCCTGCTTATTAAATGCTCTTTGTGGACAAGACCTATCCAACTTTGGATTTTGATAGGTATTCCAATCCCCACCCACAATAAAATAATAACCATCATACTGTGTTAAGATTGGATATAATGATGTTATGAAACTTTGTTGGTCATTACATGGTGCATATATATTCAAAAGTAAAAGAGGTTTATCAAACGCATTTTCCGATAAAATAACATAACACCATCGCCCATTTTGATCCACTTAGAGTCTAAAATCTTGTCTTTGTATTGAGTTTTAATAATTATAGCTACTCCAGCACTGTTTGTCTTACCTTCTGATGCCACTACCGCTCTAATCCAGTTCTTTTTCCTAATATCATCCCACTGATCATTTAACAAGTGTGTTTCTTGTAAAAATGCAAACAGTGCTTTGTCCTGTAGTAATATGTGTAGTAACAGCTTCCTCTTCTTCAAGTTCTGGAGCCCTTTAACGTTCCATGAGTCTAATTCCCACATTGACAGGTCTAATTATTCAACAATAGTATAAAAGGGAAATTATCCAATGGATATGTATTAACTGCATACTAAACATAATCTGGAAGCATTTCCTACATCCCGTCCCTAGCCAGTGCCTACCCACTTTACCCCTGGACCAGGACTTATATAGGTCTGGTATGTAAAAAAAACATGAACAAGGTTAAAAATACAAACATATTTAAAAGCTTCATGTAATAAAACTTAAAACATTTCCTAAACTTACAACCTATATATTCTAACTTAGCTACTACAAAGTCTAAACTAAACATTCCCTAACAAACACTGCTATTGCTCTACAGCTTATGTTCCAACTATTAATTAAGCAAATCTCTATTGTAAGGTATTATTACCATTTAAAGAAAAAAATTTAATATATTAACTAGCTACTTATACCTACCCCAAATACCTCTTTTGGTACAATCATTATTTATATACCACTTTTATTGAGAGAGAGAAAGAAAGAAAAAACAAACAAACAAACAAAAAAAAAAAACACAGACAGAAAAAAATAAATGCATCCCACATTATAATTCTGTACCATACACAGTGCCTGCAACTACCAATTATCAAGTTTTGCAATTGCATGCTTTAGTTCCTAACTATACTGACATTAGTTGTCTAATTAACACCACCCAATAGCCATTATTTACTTATTTATATTCATATATATAGTGCTATACCTTGCACCCACTGCAGATATTGTAAAAATATAATTTGGTTCAACACTATAAACATAAGGGAAAAAAAAAAAACAGGAAAAACAGATGTTATTATATGCTTCACGTACATATTCTAATGTTATTTACTTGTTAAAAAAAAACATTAACACATTAAGTCAGTTCTTTTCAGCTTCTCAAACCAGGAAACCATCAGTAATACTCGCGACGGGGGACCGCTTTCGCAGCCGGACCACAGGAAGTGTTACATCGAAATCCACACTCTCAGCTGCATTCAAGAGATTTCCTGTTTACCACTTGATGAAAAAAGTTCGTAGAGGTCATAAAAGTTCGGAAAACGGCCAGCAGACCCTCGGATTATCGCAAACAAACAGTTTTATTGCTTTTACAGAGGCCTAAACGACTTAAGCAGGGAACAAAGGATTACCTAAGCCTCGAAGTATAGTAGATACTGGATCTGACCTCAGAAGCATGCCAGTCTCAACGGAAGTTTCTTTCAGCCCTCTGATGCAGGTAAAACTTTAAAAACCTTCAGAAACACTCCCTTTGCCTCGTTTTTAGTAGAAACAGAATATTTAATCCCATCCACCATAAATGTAAGCACATTAGGATATTTCATCTGGAATTTAATTTGCTTGTCAATCAGAAATTTACAGTATGCAGATAAAGACTGCCTAGCTTGCCTTACTTGCAGTGGTAAATCCTGAGCCAGAAATATTTTACTATTTTTCCACATAACAAAGCCACCATTCTTTTATGCAGTAAAAGTATTTTGCTAACATCTTGAAAGTTCAATATCTTAGCATATACAGGTCTAGGCATATTAGAAGCTTGTACCTCTCTCAGTGCTCTGTGTGCCCTTTCGATAACAATTTGTTTCACTCCATCAGCATCATTTAACAAAACTTCAAGTATTTGTGTTATAGTTGGTATTAGCTCTGCATACTGAATGTTTTCAGGGATCCCTCTAATAATAATATTATTTCTTCTAGACCTCGCTTCTAAATCAATAAGTTTGCTTTGCATGGCTTGTAACTCCACATCATGTACCTTTGTTTTCTTCTCCAGCAAGTCTATTTTGTCCTCGGTTTCTGAAATTCTAGCCTCTGTTTTGTCCATTCTCTGCAGCAACTGATTACATAAAACTCCAAAAGTTTGTATTTGAGTAGTCAGGTCCTTTAAAACTTCTTGTATAGGCAATAAAGCATGTTTGATATCGTCCATGTTCAGTGGCTGATCAGTTTTAGATCTAGTCTCTGGTTTCTGTTGTTCCTGCTGTCTAGTAATTCTTTGTTTTTTCGCACTCCCATCCTTTACTGGTGACTGTAATTCCGACAGCTTTGTTTTGGTAGTAGTTGTTTCCATGCTTTTTCCTTCTTGTGACATTTTCCTTTCCCCAAGCTGACAGGTAAAATGAAGAATGCAGACAGTCCTTTGTTTATTTCTCTCTTCAGAGCTAGCTAATAACGTGGAATCCTGATAGATAAAGACTTTTTTTTCCACTTTTTTTCCTGGTTATAGATTAATTAAGTGTAGATGCATCTTTTTTTACTTTAATTTGACATTCAAACCTCTTGGTATCGACTCAGGTTACAGATTTTTCTCAGGTTTATTGAGGAGCTGCAGGTCAGCAGTGTTTACAGAATGGCAGCCATCTTTGAATCCGAAAAGTAGAATTTTGGTCTTATTTGAGTTCAGCACAAGATTAGATCGGGTTAGAAATGATTTAGTAGAGAAGTGGGATTGTTGTGTAATAGTTTACAGGGATGGCATGCTTGGATCCGAGAAGATTATCTTCTCTACAGCTACCAACTGTACTGAACCAGTGAGCCCTATTCTAATGCAATATGGAGGTTGTTTATTAATAAATACTGAAGAGGAGGGAACCTAGGAATGAACCCTGAGGAACACCAATAGAAATGGGTAGGCAGGGCGAGCAGCATGTTTGTCATCCGACACCAGGGGCGGCTCGTGGCATCGGACTGCCGGACTGCAGCCCCCTCAGCTTTGAAAAAGAAAATGTAAATAAAGTACCTTTTTTGCAGCAGAGATGTATTTTTTTGTTTTAAATGAAAATTGTTGGTCTCTCCGAGTCCGCGACTCAGAAGTACGCGCATGCGCACTTTAACCACCTTAGGTTGCGGCGGTTTTAAATAGATTTTTTTTTTATTTTTATTGCAGCCCGGGGGAGTAATTAAGGCATCATTGTGATGCCCAGAAGTCTATGCGGTTCTAAACCGCATAGAATTGGAAGGGGCTCGGACTGCAACGTCCGCAGGCACGTCATGACGTGCTTGCTGGGTTAAATGATGCTGACTGGTTGTCGCTCTCTTCCCGGGCTTTATGCATTGGGAAAAGAGCGAGAATCAATCAGATACTCAATTGTGGGCTTGCCTTGTGGATCGATCGTGACTGTCACAGTCACACGGGATTTATTTTATTAATAATTTTCTTTTAATTTGCGATTGCATTTTATTTATTTATTTTTTTATTTGGGTGCCGGTATACTATTTTGTCAGCTGTGCTGTTGCTGACTTGCTGTGCACCCTGTGCTGAAGACAGTGAAGATAAGAAAGAAGAACAGAACAAAAGTCAAGAAGAACTGAAGAAAGAAGAAGGAAGACAGAAAAGAAGTTAGAAGAACAGAGTGAAGAACTAAAGTAAGTATACTCTTTGGCTCCCTGATGGGTGTATGGCTGACTCATTGACTTACAGAGCTGCTTTATTTTTGTGAAGGGAATGATAATGGATACAAACACTGTTTTTTATGTTCATGCATCATATTTCACACCAGAGTGCAAGAGTACAGTGCTCTGTAACTGAAACCTTAACATTAATTACTGAGGACATACTTGTGCAGTACCTACAAATATTTCCTTCAAGCAGTGTGGTTTTATAAATTTGTATAAAGTAAACCATTTGCATTGTTTAATGTTCCAAATCAGACTTCTATGTAACTTACTAACAGCCAGGAAAATGACTACAAAGAATTTGAAAAAAGAGACTACAGCTTCCTTTATAGAAATACTGTCAAAGCTGTATGTCATAAAGAAATGTCTGCTATTAAGATGAAAACAAATAAAATGACTACACAATATAGTTGCTGAATAAACCCACTTCTTGCACTGCAGTTCTAATTATAATTTATATTTTATAATTAGAACTGCAGTGCAAGAAGTGGTTTGAGTTGAGTGCTGCTTGTTTTTCTTATACTTGATTTTGACTGGCTTTCCATTAATTTATTTAAAAAAAGTAAGTTATTTTTCATGCCTCACAACCTTTTTTGTTTCCATCTAGATATTAAGCTGTCATGCAGCCAATGCATTGAGATATTTTTATTCTTCTACACTTCATTTTGTCTTGATTGGACTCTCATAATGACGGTTTGGCACCCAGGGCAGTATATTTAGTTTTTGTGGTTTGCTACTACAGGTGTGTGTGTGTGTGGTAGGGAATACCTCAGGCTTGAAACCTGTACCTTGTATGCAGGTGTTAAAGACCTGAATTCCCTACCCACCACCATTTGTAAAAAAAAAAATTGCAGATTTTTGCCTCATATTTGATCTGATCTGTTCCTCATAATATCTGTGGTTTGTAAATATTGTAATGCATGATATTTGATGGTGCAGTGGTAGCACTGTTGCCTCACAGCTGCAGGTATTCAGGTTTGATTCTTGGTTGGAGTGCCTTCTTTGTGGGGTCTGTGTCTTCTCCCTGTGTTTGTGTGGGTTTGCTTTTGTATCCTCCCATGTTACAAAGACATGTCTGCATTATTTCTTCCTGGGCCTCTGCTGAAATTTTTTTTTTTGTTCCAAGTCAGACTGTCCTGATTAACAAATGTTAAATAAAACTGACAGGCATTTGAATTCAGACTTCAGGTTTCTGAATGTTTAATTCTTTGCATATTTGATGGTGCAGTGGTAGTATTGTTGCGTCACAGCTATAGGTTTTCTGGTTTGATTCTTGGCTGGGGTGCCTTCTGTGTGGAGTCTGCATCTTCTCCCTGTGTTTGTGTGGATTTTCTCTGGTGCCCTGTCATTTTACAAAGATGTGTCTGCAGTATTTCTCCCTGGGTCTCTGCTGAAAATTGTTTTTGTTCTGTCAGCAGTAAAATTGACAGGCATTTGAATTTCAGACTTCATGTTCTTCAGAAAATACATAGTAACGCAACCTTTTATTCTAGCAATTTTCTAAGTTTATAAGATGAATATTTGAAATTTGTCCCTATTTTTGGGACTGTATTCCCCCATTATTGGCTTCATCCAGGTTTTTTGTGCTAAGGTTGACAGCTATGGCAAGAACTGAATTCACTGAATATGTCTGAGGGCTGTAGTCCCTCATTACTGGGTTTGTCCAGGTGTTTTGTACTAAGAGGTTGACAGCTATGGTGAGAACTGAATTCACTAAATGATGGCCATTTAAGTTTCAGTCTTCCTCTCTTTTACAAAGCAGGTGATTTGGCGTAGTGGTATGTTGCTCTGACTGTTTTCACAGGGACCTAGGCAGTAAAATGTATGGTGGTAACACAGCATTTTATTCTAGCAACTTTCCAAGATTATACAAGCAATGTTTAATGTGTCCCTGGTTTTTGGGCTTTTGACCCCCCCCCCAGTACATTTTGGCTTTTTCCAGTTTTCTTGTGCTGTGAAGTTGAGATGCAGTTGAGTATTGAGTAGATTTTACAAGGAGCTGAGAGCTGCAGGGGAACAGAAGTTTAGTGTTGCTTAAATGAAGTTGGCTTGCCTTGTTAATAGCACAACAGGTTGTGTACTTGCTTTTGATGCAGAAGGCTGTGGGTTCTACTCCCACAAGGGGTGGATGCTGCCATACTGAGAATGTTCTCCTTGGTGAAGATACTAACTATGAGTCTGTTATCAGTTTGCCATCCATTTCCTCTTGCAATATTACTAGCTTATCATTTTTTAATGTAATATAGGCAATTTATTCCTGAGGGGCAGCAGACACTTTATTTTTCGATGAAACCATGAAATATAAAGGTGTTTGCTAGCAGCAACCTCTTCATTAGTTACAGATTTCTTTAATGTGGAATTATTTAGATGACTTTTACTTCTTCAGAGATTGTGCATATTTACTGATAATGGACTGTAGAAATGTGCATATTTACTGATAATGGACTGTAGAATTGTGCATATTTACTGATAATGGCGGACTGTAGAATTGTGCATATTTTCTGATAATGGTGGACTGTGGAAGTCTGAGTAGACTTTTATGATGAATGTTCTGAACTGGGCAGTTTTGCCATTATGGGTGCATGCGTTTTGTTTCATTGCTTACTGGAAAAATGTTCAAAACAAATTTAAAACGCCCTCTAACAACTGTACTGTATTGTACAAGGAATATAATTTAGTACAATGAGGAAGGTGTATCAAAGAGCACATGTATGTTTCATATGCAAGGGGCCTATGATTTGAAAACAGCCCAAAATTAATCTTTATCTGCCACTGGCAAAATGTATTTTCTTTGAATGTGGGTTTCAATGCTGTTTCAATGAATGGGATCTTCAAGGTCAGAGAAGTTTTAATGCTAAATTTTCATTGTGAGACTGCATTGCTTTGTTTAGCAGATTACTTAGTGTGTGTGCTGTAAAATACAAAATAAAACTTTCAAATGAAGTCCAACTCATCATAGAAGTAAAGCAGTATGTGTTTATGGTAAATGGAGTGAAATAGCCAAGTAATGGTTCATTGGAATGGCTGCAGAGGCTCCATTCAACCATGATTTTGTCAGGGGGGAAGGGCAGCAAACTCAGACAGGCCCAGCTGAACTATACCTCCCAACTGTCCAGATTTTCAAAGAATGAATATATTTTTGCTTCTTATTTTTGGTTTATTCTTCATAAAATTTGTAGTTTTCTGGCAAATCATTTAGGAATTAAGTCACTAAATAATGATACACTGAGTTTCAGACTTCATAACCTTCAGAAAAATGCATGCTAAAGTAAGAACTGTTATTCTATCAACTGTCTCAATTTATACAAGAGCAATTTTTAGTACTGTTTATATGTTCCCCCAATATATTTGGCCTTGTTCAGATTTACTGCATTAACAGGTTGAGAGGTACATGCAAATAAATTGCTTTATAGAATTAGGCATAGTCAACCTCTCAACTGTCCCCGATTTTGACTTAAAATGTTGCTCTTCCCCCTAATAATCCCTCCGCAAAATAGAAATTTTGGAAGAAAACATGGAGGGTTTACAATTAAGAAATAACTGTAATAATCAAAGTTATAGATTACTTGAAATGCATGTAGATTCTTTTATTTTGTCAGCTGCTCAAGTTAGCAGTACTAATATTAAAGTGCCCCTTCTTTGACAGGTTCCCAGCTGCATTGTGTGGCTATTTTATATTTTTGCATCACATTTTTGGTCCATTTTTCATAAAATTGTGTTTTTTGGCAAATTAGTGACAAATCACTAAAGACTAAAGTTAGAAAATAATGACAGACATTTGAGTTTCAGATTGTATACCCTTCAGAAAATTCATACTAATGCAAGACCTATTCTGTTATCTTTCTAAGTTTATTAGAGCAATATTTAAAAATTGTCCTTATTTTTGGGCCTTTGTCCCACTTCTGTGTATGGCTTTGTCCAGATTTTTTGCTCTGAGGTTGAGAGGTATGACAAATGTGTCAGGGCCATCACAGTCAGCCAGAGACATTTCAAATTGTGACATACTTGTTGCACCCCACTCCACCATGTAGTGACTCTGGATGTGTCCAAGCAAGGCAAGGAGTAGTTATGCAGTGTAAATGTGCAGTGTCCCCCCCCATCCAAGGTAGACACAAGTACTACAGTGGCTTTTTATCTGTCCTTGATTTTGCAGAACTGTCTGGTTTCTGTCATATTTTTGTACTGTTGATTTATGCTTATTACTCAGATTTATGCTTATTACTCAGAAAGTGCCTGTTGCTCTGTGTTTAAGTAGCAATGCTTTAATGACCATAAGGTACGCTTGTCTGAGATCGTAAGATGCAAGTAAGCTTTAATAAGCATACTGTTAAAGAATTGCCAACATTGGAAGCCTTTCTGTTGTTGCCATGCAGAGAATACTTGACTAGATAATGTATAAGCCTTGGGTATTAAAGGACAGGATTCCATTATTTTAAAAAGCTCATTACACTTGTTGGAGACTTCCAGTCATCTCTACAGACTTTACCCGTAAACTAAACAGAATGCCAATCATGTGTGGTCCATAACCTGTACAGTAATCCTTTAAGCAATGTATCTTGAGCTTGTTTCTTGTTTGCTTTTCATTTTTTACTTTTGATCATGTTTTCCCCATGAAACAAGTAGATAGTTGTCAGGCAGCAGGTCTATTTTGGATAAGAAACATTTTTACAAGTGGGGGCATCACAGAGATTTCTACTTTCAACATGTTACTTGGTACTTTAATAAAGCTGAATATAAATTATAATTAGAACTGCAGTGCAAGGAGAAGTGGTTTGAGTTGAGTCCTTCTGGTTTTTCTTATACTTGATTTTGACTGGCATTCCAGTAATGTATTTAAAAAGTAATTTATTTTTTCATGCCTCACAACCTTTTGTTTCCATCTAGATATTAAGTAAGCTGTCATGCAGCCAATGCATTGAAATATTTTTATTCTTCTACACTTATTTTTAGCTTGATTGGACTCTCATAATGATGGTTTGCCACCCAGGGCAGCGTATTTAATTAAAGTTAGTTTTTGTGGTTTTAGCTCCTCCTCTTTCTAGTTGACCACACCCCTTCCCCTTGACCCCACCCATTCAGCTGTCTCCTGCAGCCCCCCTTTGATTTGAAGTCACCAGCCACCACTGTCCGACACACTGTATCTCGTCTGAGAGAGAGTTGTTAAACCATTGTAGGGCTGAGGAGGAATGATCAAGGGAAATAATATTCAAGGTTGTTGGCATTTAGTTAGGTAGCTAAGGAATCACGCTAGGGTAGAGTGGCTAGGTTTTAAGTTGGCTAGTTCTGACAACGGTCTCTGGTGTTAAACTGCATCAAAGGCCTTGGAGAGATCTAGAAAGATGGTGGAGACAATCTGTTTTGGTTTCTGTATTGATTTACTGAGTTGGTAAAACTGAGCAGGGTAGTTGTGGTGCTATGGCGGGGCAAAAACCATGTTGTGAGTGAAAAAGGAAGTTGTTGGATATAATGTGGTCAAGGAGCTGGGTGTGAATGCACTTCTGAAGTATTTTGGAGAGTGGTGAGACAATAGCAGTGGTTCTATAGTTAGTGAGTTCAGTAGAGTTGTTGCCTTTAAGTAGGGGGGTGATGTATGAGATTTTCCTGGTTAAGGGGACATAGCTTTCAGTGATAGAGCAGGTAATAAGGATGGATATGAGATGGGCTATGGCTTCTGTGACAATTTTAAGGAATTCAGAAGTCAGATTGTCTGCAGCTAGGCTGGTGGGTTTCAGTTTATTAAGTAGTTTTTTTATGGTGTGATTTGGGACAGGTTTTAAGGAGAAGGTGTTTGTGGTATTATTAATGGTATCTGGGATTTTAACTTTGGTATTCTGGTCATATTTGATTAAAGAGTTTATTGAGTTTATGAAGAAGGAATTGAACTGGGATGCAATGCTGATATCTGAGTGGGGTTGGTGGGTTTGGGGATGGAGGTTTTTCCAGGATGGATAAGTTTATTTATTGTGGATGAGAATTTTTGGGGGTTGTTTGTGTGGTGTTGTTGTGCAGTATGTTTTTTTGTCTGCTTTTATTTGGGATTTAGCTTTATTTCTAAGTTGTTTGGAGAGTAGTAGGTTTTCTTCAGTTTAGTTAGTTAACCAGTGTGGCCATGTCCTATCCCTTTTTTTAACAGATCTTTGGTGTTGTTTGTTAGCCTAGGTGAGCGGTGATTTTTTTATTCTAGCAGATCTACAGGGGGCTAGGCTCTTTAGGATGTTAAGAAAGGTTGTGTTGAAGTGTTGCACGGCAGTGTCTAGTGGTAGGGTTTTGAGTGGAGACCAGTTTATTTGTTGGAGTAGGGAATGAAATGTTTGGCTGTTAAATTTCTTTTTGTTACAGATTAGCCAGTAGACTGATTGTTTGAGTGGACTGAGGTTATGTCTAAGTAAATAGGTGTGCATGTGGTCACTGATGCTGTTGAGGAGACATCCTGTTTGGAGGGATGAGGGTGATTCGTTAGTGAGGGTCCAGTCTAGGATTGAGTGTTGATTAGAAGTTTTGCCTATTTTTGTTGGTTCTTGTATAAATTGGGAGAACCCATGTAGGTTTATAAAGTTGGAGGGATTGGTGGAGTCATAGGTGGACCAGTCAGTGTCGAAGTTCTCCATTATGATGCTTTCTTGGTGGTAGGTTGTGGATAGCCAGTGGAGAATGTCTTCAACTGTAGTTGAGTTATCTCCTGGGGGGAAGTAGATGGCCACTATAACCAAGGTTTTGTTTTTATTAATGTTCAGCTTAGAGAGAAGTATTTCAGTATTTTAAATGAAGGAAGGTTGATGCTAATGGGTTCTAGCAGTAGATTTTCTTTGAACATTATGGCTACCACACTTCCCTTTTTAGTTGGACAGTCTAGTCTGTATAGATTGTATTCCAGGGGAAGGATTTCATTGTTTTTGATGTGTGGTTTGATCCAGGTTTCTTTTAAAATGGCAATGTCAGGGGAGTGTAAGGCTAGCAGTGCATGGAGGTTGTGTACTTTATTTAATATACTTCTTAGGTTTGTATTAATAAATAAGAGAGAGTTCCCTTTTGGGTGGGGGATGAATGATGGTGGGGGTTATGTGTGGAGTATAATGTGTGTGTGGAAGTTGTTTGTTCATTTCTTTTGGTACCAGGGTTGGGGTGGATATCACCACTGAGTTGTACTTGAGATAATATACTGAACAGAGTTTTTATACATTTAGATGATAGTTTGTGGTTTGAAAGGACAGTTTTGGCTTTAGAACTAGTGTGGTGGTATTTGAGTGGATAGAAGCCTGTGTGTGAGATGTTGTAAAGGTTGGGTGCAATGTAAGGGTTGTTGAGGGGAGTTTTAGCTGTGGGGTTGTAGTTATGGAATAGTGGTGGTAGTGATTATGAATGTGAGTGTGATAGATTGTTAGAAGGTAGAGGAAGATTAGTGTGAATAAGTTAGATGTGTGGAGAGAGAGGATTTTTAGTGATGTATGTTGGGGTGATTGTAGCATTATGTAGCCTGGAAGTGTGTTGATGTGGTTTGTGTGGAGTGTAGAAATGAAGGTGAGAAAGGAGCTGTGGTTGTAGGTGTTGGATTATACTGTCACTAGTAATTAGGTAGTTGTGCGGCTGGGGTGAGTTGTGGTGGAAATAGGGGTATATGTCAGGGGAGGAGAGGGATTACTTTTAGCAGTTGTGGGATAAGAGGATTATCTAGGAGATACTTCAGCAGTTGGGAATGTATTCATCTTTCAAGGATTTTTGAAAGTGGGAGGATAGGGCTATTGGTTGATAGTCTGATAATTCCACTATTTCCCTTCTTTATGTAATGGAATAATATATTTTTTATTTCCACAGCTTGCGCACATATGCATCTAAACGGAACCTTTTGATTACTATTGATATGTAGCAGGCTATGGCATTTGCAACAGATATTAAGTATTCAGCAAGAAATTGATTGGTTGCTAATGTTGTAGGTGTTAATTGTGAGAACAAATGTTGTCTTATTTTAGGGGGACTGGTCTGAGAAAAAAGTTAAAGTACTATTCTGAATGAATTAACGGGTATTTGATGGGTTGCCTGATGGAGTCTTTAGTGCTGCAGATGTGACTTGGGTGAAGTGGCAGTGGAATTCTTGAGTGATGTTTTGGTTTGTTTCATTTAGTAGGGGATTTGGCTGTGTGGCTTTTCCCGCTTTCAGGAGTTTGTTTATGGCTGCCCAATAACCTTTTGGATTAGAAAGGTTATTCTTTTGAAGTTGGGTGCAGAACGCTTGCCGATTTGGATGAGTTTCTTGAAGAGATTTCCTAGACGTCTATATGCCTGGTAGGAGGTTTCACTTTTGACTTTATATTATTGTTGGATTAGATCTTACACATTTTTTTCTTAGTGTAACTTGACTATTGAGACCTGAAGGGAAGTAGAAGTTAAATAACCATTCTAAGTCAGCAGCACGATTTGCCAGTAAGGATCAGTCTTTACTGAAAGGAACAGTAGCAGTACACTTTAAATGCCTATATTCTCACAGATGGGGAAAACCCCCATACCTATCAAAATATAATGGCTTTAACAACACCCAACTACATTAACACATTATGTGTTCTTTTCCATTAATAGTAGCACAAGCTGCAAGCTCTGTGGTGCAGATGATTTTAGCAGCTTACGTAATGGCAGCCAATGTTATATGTTAATTAAGTTTAGTTATATGCACAAATTTACTGGAAGCAGTGATGGACGTTGTTTAAGCTATGGAGTTATATGATGAAAATTAAATGCATGATTCCACTTTGGTAATGTTTAGAATGTATATGTAAAAATCTTCAGGAAACCTGTGTTTCATCATCCCTTGCTTCAAAATATCTTGGAGCACTAGAATAAGATGATTAGTGGATTCATCTACTCAAAGTTTTAATGAATCATAACTGGCTATGTCACACAGTACATGCTTTGCTTCTGGTTTATGGGTGTGAGAAAGTGATTTGCATTTTTGGTTTTCATGGCATCCAATCGTCTCTGAGTTTGTGCAGCCCCAGAATTGTGACATACAGGCATAAGGGAATATGTGGGCTTACCCTGACAATGTAGGAAGAAGTGAAGGTTGGCTTGACCCTTGCAAAAGTAAATGTTTTTATGTGTTTTGCAATGATAGAAGTGTCACTGTTTTCACAGTGTAAATGAAAGTTTAAATGTTTTACTTTCAATTAACCATGCACTGCTTGAAATGGAAAACAATTAATAAAAGTAAACCCCAAATAATTTAGATGTAGGTTTTATTGTAGTTTAGAAGACCTTAAGTCATATGAATGTTTTTGCACATCAGATGCAAAATTTCCTTTTTCTTAATGAAATCTGGGATTTGTGTAAAAAAACAGACAGGGAAAGAGGTGGGACAATTAGCCATTTAACTTTCAGGAAATGAGAGCAATGTTGCCATTCTCCATGGATACCTGGTCTTCTTCCGCCATCTTTATTCATAAATGTATACACGAACCTGAATACATGTGAAAAAATGACTACTGAATTCCTTTTTATGCTTCTCCTTTCCTTATGTATCTAGCCGTCACAGTCTTCTACCATTTAACACCCCATAAATTCCCCTCAACAAGCCACTAGATCTTATGCTGATCTGGGCCATTTTGTGGGTCAGACTTTCCAGCTTTACAGAAGACAGACCCTTATGTCAGTTCCAGTGTAGGACCAGGAATTGAGGGCTCATTAATAAAGAGTTAATAAGGTTCATGTACTGGCTCATTGCATTTCCTTTCTCGGTTGGAGCACAGTGTAGTGACATCTAATGGGCACATGCAACCTTAAGCATGCTCTGCATGAGATATTTAACATCTTATTATTAACAAATAGGTTAGGGTGGAGAGGACTGTCATCCTAAAATTAACCATCTGTAGATGGAGGTTCTGTTGAACATGCATTCTCAGCACGAAGCTGAGAGATGAAGGACTTCCATGTTTCACACATCAGAGTGACATTGGAAGTATAACATAGTGTCTATAATTTATTACTTTGCCATCCACTGTGCAAATGAGTTGCTCATCAATGCCCATTGTTACTCAGAGGCTGGGATACTGAGGACTGTTTTCGATGAAAAATCTCTGTCATTTTTCCATATTTTTTGGACAGCCATCATAAACTTTACAGCTGGAGGCACCTGCAGGGGGACTACATCTGGCTTCAGTATAAGGCTTATGCCAGGAATAGTTTGGCCAAGGCTATCACCTATGCTACTGACATTAAATGCATAGACAACAACGTCAGTGACATGAGTCAATGCAAGGCTGACATCCTTCACTGATAGATGACTGAAGTCAGGACATCATCACCAACTTAGATCAAGTATACCACTTTTAGCTAAACAACCTGCCACTGCATGCCAGCAACCAATTTCTCATTATACCCTTTTTATATCTCTACCTCCTGCAGAGACAGAAGGGAATAGCAAGACACACACTCACAGACTGAGAGAGCACTGAGGCGAGTATACATACTGTCATGAAAAAATGTTTCTGTTGGCACTGAAAAAGATGCAGTCGTTAAAGATAGCTTTCTGTAACTTTTATACAGTCGTATCACAATCGGCAGTACTAGTATAGCTCAAGGGTAATAGTACGACTGTCGAATATTAGAACCGAGATGTAGAGCATCATGTTTAGTGTGTGTGCACTAAGATTGTTAGGACAGCTGTAGGTTCAATAAAAAGAAAAAAAATGTTTTTGCCATGGTGAAGTATATTTATCCAAATAAAACCAATGTACCACTACAATGTCCAGATATGTACCCCCCATAATTAGTAGTAGTTTGCTGGGCATTTTACAATATAAAATATGAGTGCTTTTTCTTTGCTTTTTCTGTGTTTTATAGCTATTATATTTTATCTGTAACTTGTATTACATGTGTTAACTTTATGGTTACTTGTACGGAGCTTTTTTCCCCGGGCCTTCGCTGTAAATGGACCTGAGTCCAGTTGGACTACCCTGGTAAACAAATGTAAAATAAATTAAAATAAAAAATAATAAAGTATCTGTCCCTTGTCTGTCACCTGTGTTGGACATATTTATTGTGTGAGTTGCATGTTTATTTTGTATACGTGTTGTTTTATTGCTCTCATGACTCAAATACCATCACTGGCCACAAACGCAAATATGCTATCTTAATAAATAGCTCCTGCAGTTAGTATTGTATAGTGTCAGACTGCATGCAAGGATGGCTTTTATCTTAGCCCCCCCATTTGTAATAATCAAAGAAACAGTTTGATTATAAAACTGTTTAATCCTACTGTTAAAAGGTTACTATGCTTTACTATATCAGTATCAACAAGTTAAGAATGCAATATTCATTGTGTTTGTATTTCCCTCTTTTTGCTGGTATCTCTTTTGTACATTTACTTGGCTTATTTTTTTTTATTTCAAACCCCCATTTCATTTCTTTTACTATTATATGCATTAGCACATTAACCTGTACCTCCTGCACTGGTAAGGCCTGTTTTCCCCCACAGGAAGCAGCAGTAGCACCATCACCACCACCAACAGAGACACCAAAAATATTTAGGTCTCAGCTTGACATATTGTCTGCACACCTCCTGCCCCACCTGTGCCACCTGTGTCATGTAGCCCTGCACCAGATGGTGATACTGTAGTACCCACCGGTAGCAGTGCAAGTGGAGATGACAATTCTGTCACCTGTCAGGAGCTGGGAGAGGTAGTAGACAGGAGGTTGGACGCATGCATCTTTAATTCATGTCCCTGGTCTAAGCTGGCAGAGACTGTGTCTTTGAACACCCGCTCCTATACCACAATACTGTGTTCCCTCTCCCTTTTGTGTACATACCCACCCTGCTGGTTTAAAAATCTTTCCCTCAGCAATGCCTTCCCACTTTTTGATAACTCCTTTTTCATTGTATTCCACCTCCTTCATTGTGTTATCCCACCCACACCCTGTCAAAGATGTTCTCTTTCCCTATCTAACCTCCTCCTAATACCATCCACTTACTTCCCTGAATTTCTTCCCCACTTTTCCCTTATCTAAATAAATAAAAGGACATCTGTGCCATAACAAAAAATCCCATACATACTTCTCAGTTTCCCAGATATCTGAGTAATGCACATCTCATCAGTTTCTGTTGTTTAATATGGTCAGTATAACAAATACACTTTTCTGACAAATCACTGAGTATTTAAGTCATTAAATAATTGTAACTACTGCCAGATTTGTTCAAGATTATTAAACTAAAAAGTTAAGATGTATGCTGCTATGACATCACTACCATACTCATTTCTTAATTGCTCACCTTGTCTTCTACCTTCTGTTTGCTTCTCTTTCCCATCTTTGTCCTATACTCCCATTTTCAACTTTAATCTAGTCAAAAACAGGGTAAATGCACCACATGCTTACCAAATGGCACTTATGAAACGCCATCATCTTTTTGTGGTCAGATGTTATGAGATAGATCATAGACAGCAATGTCAATCAACATGTAAAATCAGTGATAAATATCCCGTGTCGTTTTATAGCAAACACAAAGAGCAACCACTGCCATGAGCTCTGCATGATCTAAGCTTTGATAAAAACCACCATGCAAATATAAAATAATGTAAAGATAATGCCTTTAGTCTAACTGGCTTCTTCTAGCAACTTCAGTGGCTCAATCTATTCATAAAGTGGATTGTACCATATCAGTGTAGTGAGTGGATGAGGGGTTCTAATCTTCTGAAGGTTGTGTGTTGTTTTATAGTGTTTGCAGTCTATAAATTTGTTGTATTGCCCTTTGTGTGTTTTATGATGCCTTTTACTCGGACTGCTTCTGTGGCTCTCCTTGATAATGCACTAGTACACAGAGTATCAGGCAGAAAGTCATGGAGTTATTTTCCCTGAGACTCATATTTCTTTTCTTGATATCAGTCTGAAAGTGTGCTATATTCCGAGGTGCCAGAAGCTGTTTAAGACTGGGGCAGGTGGAGGGTGAGAGGGGCACTTAATGATCTAAAAAGGGCAATCTTTTATAAATATTTACTACCGCAACATAGGTTCACTTGGAGGACTTTTTTAAGCTTAGCCAATTCCCTTTTGGTGCTTGATTCTTGAATTAACATTTTCTGATTGGTCTTAACTATCCCATGGCTAATAATTGTATATTAGCCCTAGTGATAATAACTGTGATCATTCCCTAGATAATTTGAGGGGACCCATATAAGGGATGCAGCATTTAGGAACTGCCTCTATCCATAAGTGGCATGAGGGGCAATCCTGGAGTACATTTTCTATTGCCCATCCTTAAATCCAAGTTACATTTGAATATGGACGGAGGAGCTTTATTTTATTTTTATGGATAGTTTGTTCTGGAACAGTGGTAGCCTCTGTGGTCTATATCCATCTCTCCACAACATTCAGTTTAGATACATGGACTGAGTATTTCTGATTCCATTTGACTTGCTGATGTTCAGTAGGTCCATCTGTATTAGATCGGTGGATGCCTTGTATGCCAGTCATGTCATCTCTAAGCACTCTGTAGGATACAGAGTATAGTAATACATTTTTGAGGTGGTCCATGCAAGACCTGTTGTTTAGAACTTGTATCCATTTAAGTAAGGTATCTCTGAAGGTATTCCAATTGTTGCATGGGGCTGGACAGATACATGCCAAAGCGGGCATTATACAAAATGATTGACCTAATGGCAGCTTTGTAAAGGGGACAACAACATCTCTAGATCTAGTCACAATCAATTTGTTTATAAGCTGTGCAATACAGAAAGGCTTTCTTATGACTCTGGGCACATGTCGGTCAAAAGTTAGGTCTCTGTATGCACAAGTTCCCAAATGCCAAACAATTGGGAGTCTGCCTTTAAAAAGGGGCTGGACAACTGGATTGGTGTTCATAAATTCATCCTGGTATGACTGATCTGGCCCCTCTTTGAAAAGTTGGATAAGCCTAAAGGACTAAGAGTTAGCACTGGCAAAGTGGACATGTCCTCATAGCTCATTTACCTTATAACTCCTATGATCCTATGCTGTAAGGCTTAGCTAAAGCATATGCATATATACATTAGAGTTTTGCATTTTACTGACATTACCACTGAGGTGCTATCTGCCATTTTGAATATAAGATTCAGCTACAGGTAATCACATTAAGAAAAGTTGTCATATATCATGCTATGTAGTTTTGCTATCCACAGCAGTATCTTAAGCTCTCTGTAAAAGTCTTACTGATTGCCAGCTGTAGTTTAAATATCTAATATCACATGCTATGTGTGTTCTACAGTTTTGTACATACAAGTCCATTACCTGTACTGCCACTCTTTATATACATTTTGTAGATAAATATAAGTTAAAGCATATATGATACAAATAAGTGCTAATAAATGCATGTTTTTTCTCCCCTAAGACTAAGTAAAGAAAGGGAAAAGAGTCTAAGACTGTGGAGAGTACAGGAAACTGTCCCTTCTCATAAGCACTGCTCTGAGAATTAGTAATATTTCAGAAAAAGTGGACCCAAATCAACCAATCCATTCAGTACCTGTATTTCTTTCACTTTTATTTGAACTAATATTTAGTAATTGTTTGCATCTATAGTATATGATTATCTCAGCAGACATGTAATTAGATGGCCACCATATTCCTAGCCATAGGTATAACTGTGAATGCACTATATTCCAAACATGACAAGCAGATTAACACTAGTCTCCAATATAATAAAAACAGTATACGTCTCAGAGACATGTGAAAGTGCATAGCCAAGGGGACCCAGCCCAATGCCACAGCAGCAATGCAGACGTTCTATATAATTAGAACAGTTAAAACACTAACACTTTTACTATTTGCAGCTGCTGAGTTTGACTCTAGCCAAAACATAGCTCACACAGGAGGATTTATATCCTCCTACAAAGTAAGCATGCTGGCTTCAACACTTTAAATGGAATCGGGTCCAGTAATTCATTACTCAAATTCTTTTCCTCTTGTTTCCAGCATTTTGTTTGTCATATTTATTCTGCTTCCTTTCTAGTACTTAAACTTTGCCAAATGAAAACCTTCTTTTACATCAACATTTACATTTTTTGTGGGTTATCTTAATGGCTAAGAAAACAAAAGAGAAGACTAAAGCATTTTTGAAAATATTTAATATACATTGTTCATTGAGTACATAATTAATAATTTTCCTTCAAATCATCTCTTCTAAAACAAGCTGCAGAAGTCCCCTCCCCCTACAACCTTTTTTCTTTAGGTGAAAGTGGTTTAACTTCTTCAGTCTAATCTAGTCTGGTTCAAATCTTTTTGGATATAGTTGTCATCGAAACTTTTTTTTTTCTTGTAAATCATCTCTTTTTTTTACCAGATTAGAACACTGATTAAGGCTGACCTAATTGACTGCCCATCTTGGGTAATAAAGCACATCAAGGTTATTAAAACGGGTAGTACAAGGCTACAAAGAAGAAATAAAAAATAACTGTTACATCATTTTGATAGTACATGGTTACATACCTACAAAAAACAAATACAATTTAGGCATAGCAATGTATTTATAGAAAAGACAGATCACACACACACACACACACAGACACACACACACACACACACACACACACACACACACACACACACACACACACACACACACACACACACACACACGCACACACACACACACCTCACTTAGTTTCATTGCCACACACACTTAGTTTCCTTACTTTAGACTTGCCCTGTACTTCATTCTTTCTGTTGCAGATAAATAATGTCTGCAGCACTAAATCTCCCGGCTCGCATCTTCATTCTGTTGCCGATAATCGCTGCAGCACTAAATCTCCCGGCTCGCATCACTCACTTAGTTTCCTTACTCTGTACTTCATTCCATTGCACTAAATCTCCCGGCTTGCATTTGAATCTCCTTACTTGCATTTGAACCAGAAATGCGTGAGCCGCAAATACTTAAAGAGTTGGCTGGATCTGCTGCAAGTGCTGCAAAAGTTGGGGGGGGGGGGCCCCTCCCCCCTTGCTCTATGGTTCCGGTGCCCATGGCTATATTGCCTTAACTAACTCAGTAGTCGACTCCCCAGACAGTGTTATATTTTTCTTTTTTAATGCCATTCACACTATGGTACAGATCCACTGATCACACTCTGATGTTGTCGGGACTGATGCAAGTCAGTACAGCATTGTTACTTTACTGTACTGCACCTCTTCTGTCTAATGTGCTCATTGTTCTGCATTCAGGTATTGTTATATCACCTTATCCATTGTGCTTAAAAGTCCATGCTTTGGTGGGCAGCTCCCTTTGTACTCTTCATTTGTCTCTGTGGTTTCTCCTGCTATAATGAAACCTCTATTCTTCACCTTTAGCTACCCCTGATACTTTCTATTTCAGGGAATATTTCTCTACATATATATTGCTATACCTTACAAGAACACATTGATAAGAGTAGATTTAATGTCTCTGGATGTGGACTCTCAACGCCTACCTGAGGTGGTTGTGCACATTCAGTGTTTACCTCAGCTACTTGTACTTTAATCTGGTTGTGAGGTACTCTAATATGATTTGGCCATGAGTACATACTGTGGCTATAGTGAGAAGCTGTGCATTGTGCGCAGTAGCCTGGCCACATGCATCAGTAATAAGCATTAAGACTCACTGTGCATACAGTGTAAATAGTGCTGGCTTGGATCATTGTGCACAGTGACCTGGCTACATGCATCTGTAATAAGCATTAAGACTCATTGTGCATACAATGTAAATAGTGCTGGCTTGGATCATTGTGCACAGTGATCTGGCTACATGCATCAGTAATAAGCATTAAGACTCATTGTGCATACAATGTAAATAGTGCTGGCTTGGATCATTGTGCACAGTGATCTGGCTACATGCATCAGTAATAAGCATTAAGACTCATTGTGCATACAATGTAAATAGTGCTGGCTTGGATCATTGTGCACAGTGATCTGGCTACATGCATCAGTAATAAGCATTAAGACTCATTGTGCATACAATGTAAATAGTGCTGGCTTGGATGCAACTACAAACAATGTTTCTGATTCCCTGAGTATATTTT
This sequence comes from Protopterus annectens, assembly GCF_019279795.1. NCBI lineage: Eukaryota > Metazoa > Chordata > Ceratodontiformes > Protopteridae > Protopterus > Protopterus annectens. The sequence goes on along the minus strand of NC_056747.1, from coordinate 433,327,685 downwards.
TTAAATGCTATCCAAAGAATGCCGGCATTTTCTCTTGTGGAGAAAACCAATGTGCAAAAGCAGGGTTTGTATTTAGACTTCATCAATCATTCAGTCCTGTTTCATGTACCCTGCATCCCCTTTATGTTTATATATTAACTCTGAGTTTACAACTGCATATCCCATTCTAAATGCTCTGAGGTGTCACCACATACTAATATAGTCTGTTCCTGCTTGCTAACCTTATGTATATAACAACGGTCTATTGGAAATCCAAGAATCGACAATATGAATACATTTTCAGAGTGAACATAAACTTATTTTGGTGAAAATGGTAATTAGAAAAATGTTTAAAGAGATTGTGTTACTGCAAATTAAAGTGATAATGGTAAAGTTTAGAATCAGTTTAACCTATGTGAAATTCAGTAGACTACATGCACGGAAACTTGCATGAGCAGAAGCAACAGAAATGCTCAGGTCCCATGACATGGAAGGTACTTGCATGAGACTGACATAATATCATTTTAGCTACAAAATACATTTTAGCTTGGAAATGAATAATTGAAGCTATCATATTTATTATTTATGTATTTATTTCTTCATTGCATTTCTTTACTGAGATGGTCTAGCTGGGCTAAAATTTACCCCTTCTCAGCAGAGACCCAGGGAGAAAAGCTCTGGAAAAATTACAACATGATATAAGGAACCTAGTAAACAGCAGTATACATACAAAAGGCAATCACGACTACATTCAGTCAAGAGTCAGTGCATCACAATTCAGGATGAATTCTGTTTCTCTGCCTTTACAAATCTAATTTGATGATGCTATACACCAGGAACTAGTTTAAAATATGTTGGTTTACATTTTTCTTAATAAACTGGAGCAACTTTACTTAGTTCTGTTATTGTTCTTCTCTGCTCTTGTCTACGACATCAGTAAGAACAGGTATGTATCAGGCTTTCAAGCACCGCAGACTGAAATACTATGACTCCCCAGGAAATGTTACCTGCTATTTTAATTTGTATGTAAAAACTCTATTTTAAAGGGCATAAATTAAACAGATGATATTTTGTGAAGATTTCCTGAATAGTTTTGTTTCCTTCTAGACATACCTTTACTGAAACCAGACTGCAGCTCAGAAAAAGGAAATTTAGTGATCATTAACAAATGAAACAGTGAAAATGAAAAGGACTTGCCTTTGAGTTTTGTCCACATCCAAACAATTATGAAAGAACTACCGAAGACTGAGAGGACTGTGACCTCAGTAATTACTGATATGACACCAATAAAGAAATACCCTGCTGCTCATTCAACACAGCTGATATTAGGGCAAGGGTCAGCAGCTTACTGGATCTCATTACCAGACAGGGTAAAAAAAAGCACCCTAACTCTAGAAATGGTAAAGAAATACAAGATAAATGGATAAGGTCTTGAAACCTATAACAAACTGAACAAATTATAAATATATACATTTTGGCCTCTTGGTATTAAAGAAAGTTATAACAATATCAAATGTACAATGCGGTAGTTGCTGAACATCACTGGAGAGAAAAAGGCAGGTACCATACAGGTAAGAGCTTATAAGCAAAAGACTAAAGAATAGGAGCTGAAATGATATGCCTTTTTTACTAATCCTTAAAAAAAAGAATAAAATAAAATTTCATCCTTGTTTCACAGAGGTACAAAGTCCTCCTGATTAGGACAATGATGAGTCAGGTTTGACAAGCGGTTTGAGCAACAGAAGGGCCAAACCAGGAGGGGGTGAGGGTAAGTAGCCATCACTGACTCATCCATCCTGCAGAAGGAAAGCAATATGACATACTGCACTACCGATCTCAAAAGGAGTGGTGTTTGGATATTGTAAGTTGCAGCTACTGGGTCAATGTGGCTCAGACAACAAGCAATCTAGGAGGGTGATTCCAGGGCACGTGTAGGCACAACTAGGAAGCCTTCTTAGATCAGTGGTTTCACATAATGCTCCTAGGGAACACATTGGGAGTTAAATGGGGTGGAAGGGGAGCCCCATGGGAATGTTATGCAACTCTCACCTCAAATGAGAAATGAAATGTTTTACTGGGCTATCACCTCAGTCAGGAAATGAGTGGGTCATACAGTTCTCATCCAGGCTGAGGAGTGAATGGCCAGCTTCTACTGCAGATGGGAAACAATGGTTTGATAGAGTGCCTGAAACTAGAATGTTGGGAGGACAAAACAATATTTTAAAGAAACAATTTTGTGTTATTGTCAGGCTGTGGAAAAAACATATTAATTAATGATTTATTTTTAGAAATAGTAAACTCTATACAAATGTACCTGGTTAAAATGCCTTCACAGAAACCTGATTATAACAGGGTCTGCTTTAACTGTAGAAGTGCAAGCTTTGGACAAACCATATTCTCCCATACAGGTACTTGTGTGTAGGCAGCTCACAGCAGCTGCCACAGAACTGACTGTCTCCCAGAGAGATACTTGTGTGTAGGCAGCTCACACCAGCTGCCACTGAACTGATAGTCAAGTTCAAGCAAGAAGCATCACTCATGGGAAGGAAGTAGGAAGGTATGGGAATTTAGTGATTAATTTAAATGAGCAAATGGGGATTTGGGGTTAGAGTTAGAAACTGGGATTTCTGATTAAGGTTAAGGAATGAGAGGCTATTTTATGGTTCATGTCAGGAAGCAGAGTTTGGAACTATGGTTAAGGAACATTAGGGATGTTTACATTTATGGAGATGTTTAAGGCGGCCACGGTGGTGCAGTGGTTAGCATTGCTGCCTCACAGCAAGAGGTTCTCCGGTTCAATCCTTGGCTGGGGTGCCTTCTGTGCAGAGTCTGCATGTCCTCCCTGTGGTCACGTGGGTTTCCTCCCACATCCCAAAGACATGCTGTAGGTGGATTGGACACTCTAAAATTGGCCCTAGGTGTGAGTGCGTGCATGTATGTGCCTTCTGTGGAAGGTTGGGTGCTGGGCTGGCAACTTGACACCTTAAAAACTCCACTGCCAATCATGAGCAGACAAGGTGATCTGCTGTGGCGACCCCTAACTGGGAAAAGCCAAAAGAAAAAGAAGACGACATTTATGGAGATGTTTGTGTGGGATTAGGTTTAGAAAATGAATGGAAGTTTTAGGGTTAGGTAGTGAGAAGAAGTGTTATGGATAGTGATTGACAAAGTTTTAGGTTTAAGGAGTACCTAAGGAGTGTCTCATGGTTTTCAGCTTAGGGAGTGGGATTTGTGATTAGATACAGGTAGTGACCCAAAGTTTTAGAGTTAATGTTAAAGAATGAGGTTTAAAGTTAGGGTCAGGGGACCAGGTGGAATGTTTAGGACTAAAGATTATGTTCTGGGCAGGCTGTATACTTGGATAATAGGCTTGAATTAGTGGGAGGTGTGGTATTTACTTTTTTATCAAGTGGCAGAGAACGGATCAGACATAAGCTAATGGTATGTACACACTTGAAGGATACCATTATAACAAGTACTCTTTTTTCCTAGTTCTATATCAGAGATGTATGATATTGTAATGTAAGTCTAGACAGTTTTGGTTCCACCAAAATAAGAGCAAATAACAAAAAGTGCTGTTATACATTTCATGAGGTTCCATTTCTCACCAGTGAATATGATATGAGTAGATATGCCCCAAGCACCCCTATTACTTTTCTCTTTTTCTCTCTCTGTCAATTGTCTTTTTATTTTGTTTTATTGGTTGGTAGTGGTTAATCTTAACTGACAGCTTTGTCAGCTGACTTGCTGTCTGTTCTCTCTCATACATATCATCCACCGACTTTAAATTGGAATAGATGCTGCCTTTGTGTCGGAGCAAAGATGCACATTGCATGTCTTTTTTTGCATGATTCCATGAGGTTAGTGAAATGTTGACTCAACTGATAACACTTGTATTCCCAAATTACACTTTGTATTTGAATTTATTTTATTTTATTTGTGATGACTTGTGGCAATTTTCCTAGACAGGTTTTTCTCTGACAATTTTCGTTAGATGATACTTTATATAATAATTTAGTATCATTTGTTTTATTCAATAATAAGTTTTGTGCTGGTATAACTTGATAATATTTCACATTCCACTAAATGACAGCTATCCGAAATGTGTTTAGTTTCAATCTTACTTTACAATGGACGTAGATAATTGCAGTTTTAGGATACTAACAGGATAAATTTCACCCGTTTCTTTCTAATTCGACAGTTTTATTATATCTTTTTTCTTGTTGCATGCTGTACCATCCTTGATTATAAACACACCCATAGACTGTTACATTCATTAGGTCAATTACAATAACCTCCGGGCAATGGATCTACTAAGTTCATTCATTCTGGATAACCTGTTAAAAAATAATTATTTTATAGAATGCTTATCTTGTAGAGTATTCATGAAAAATGCTTTGTTGTTTGAAACTAAATGATATTTTAACTGTGAAAACATTTAATGAGTTATGTAGTATTGTTAACTTAAAAAGAACTGGCTTTTGGGCAATTGTTCATGAATGGATGGAACATGTATCAAAACAATATTTGAACTTCTTTCTAATTGGAAAGATGAAATTACACGGAAGGTTTACAAGCGAGACAATGCTATACAGACTGATGCAACAGACAGTAAGTAGATCATCCCCAGCAATGAGAGTGCTAACTATAAACAATCCATGTCCTTTAAGGGTGCCAATATTGAAGTCCTCTTCTGCTCAACCAAAAGAAAAAGCTACAGACAACAAAAAGACAATTATCACTTCTGACACAGTTAAAAGGGGAAGAAAGGCATGTAAAAAGGCGTAGTTGAGAAAACCCTACATCCAACTTTCACAATAATATGTTTGGCTTGAATATTTTGGTAAATTTGACAAGGAGATATTGTTTCTACATCAACTGACCATGTTGTTTCAGTCAGAAATTACTCTGTTAATAAGAACACTCCTGTTGTATAAAATGATATTACTCCCTTATATTCCCAAATTCGGCATTATATTCAAACAAAAAACTGGGTATCATTAACCTTGATATACCTTTAGCTTCATCATTTCATGGCTGCTCATTAATATCCTCAAAAGATTTTTTTACACTAAATATTACTGGAATACCAAAAAAATAGAAAAAGGATCAGAAATAGTAGTGGCAACATTAGAGATGACTATGCAACAAGCATTCTGAAAAAATGAAAAAGGACACCTGACAGAAAATCAACAATAACAACTCTGTAACAACCAAAAATGATAAATGCTTGGATACCAAAAATGTGGATGATGAAATCACACCAGATCTTGGCCATGTCTCAGACACCCCTACATCATTTTATTCTGAGGTTATTTTAATGAAATTTGACAAAAAAGGAAAACTTAAAACAACAAAGGCAAAAGATATATAAATGTTTACATCTGATACCTTCTGACATCAGTAATCAGGCTAATGACTACACATGGAATCCAGGGACCCCCTGCATTAGCAATCAAACATTCTAATTATGGGAAATTCTCTTCTTTGAGAAACAATAAATTTGCATATTGGTCTGGAGAAGAAATCGATGACTGCTAGTTTTTTTCCAGATTTCAAACAGACAAACATTAATACGTTTTCCAGACGTTAATGTAAAACAGGGATATAACAACATTTTTATACATGTGGGCACTAATGATTTCCATTGCATTCCTGTAAGTCACATGAAGAACTCAATTTTATCAATCATACAAATGCTAGAGCAAGCCTCAGTAGAACCTACACTGTGTGAAATCATCTCCTGTCCCAAATGCAGTGATTATAATTCTACAGAAGCAGATTATATAATACCTGGATTAGATAATTGTACCCTGTTTGGACATCAAGGTAATTACATAGTGGGAGGAGTGTAGATTTGATCCTAATGTATTAGTTAATGACATGTTCAGTGGTGGTTGGTGACTTCAAATCAAAGGGGGGCTGCAGGAGACAGCTGAATGGGTGGGGTCAATGGGAATGTGTGTGACCAACTAGAAAGGGGGGGGGAGCTATGCTCAAAACCACAAAAACTTTAATTAAACACGCTGCCCTGGGTGCCAAACCATCATTATGGGAGTCCAATCAAGACAAAATGAAGTGTAGAAGAAAAAAAAATATTTCAATTCATTGGCTGCATGACAGCTTACTTAATATCTAGATGGAAACAAAATGGATGTGAGACATGAAAAAATAAATTACTTTTTAAATACATTACTGGAATGCCAGTCAAAATCAAGTATAAGAAAAACAAGCAGCACTTAACTCAAATCACTTCTCCTTGCACTCCAGTTCTAATTATAATTTATATTCAGCTTTATTAAAATACCAAGTAACATGCTGAAAGTAGCAATCTCTGTGATACCCTCACTTGTAAAAATGTTTCTTATCCAAAAAAGACCTGCTGCCTGACAACTATCTACTTGTTTCATGGGGAAAACATGATCAAAGTAAAAAATAAAAAGCAAACAAGAAACAAGCTCAACAAATATTGCTTAAAGGATTACTGCACAGGATATGGACCATGCATGATAGATTGGTATTCTATTTAGTTTGTAGGTAAAGCCTGTAATGAGCTTAACATAATCTAATCCTGGCCTTTATTACAAATACTGTCATATGAATTTCAATACCCAAGGCTTATACATTATCTAGTTATGTAAGTATTCTCTGCATGGCAACAACAGAAAGGTTTTCAATGTTGGCAATACTGCTTATTAAAACTTAGCTGCATCTTACAATATCAGACAAGCTTACCTGATGGTCATTAAAGCACTGCTACTTAAACACAGAGCAAAAGGCACTTTCTGGATAATAATAAGCTAATAAGCATATATCAACAGTATAAAAATGACAGAAACCAGAAGATTCTGCAAAATCAATGACAGATGAAAAGCCACTGTAGTACTTGTGTTTACCTTGGATGGGGGGAATAGTCTGCACATTTACACTGCATAACTGCTCCTTGCCTTGCTTGGACACATCCAGAGTCACTACATGGGGGAGTGGGGTGCAACAAGTTTGTCACAATTTCAAATGTCTCTGGCTGACTGCGATGGCCCTGACACATTTGTCATATCTCTCAACCTCAGAGCAAGAAATCTGGACAAAGCCATACATAGAAGTGGGACAAAGGCCCAAAAATAAGGACAATTTTTAAATATTGCTCTTATAAACTTAGAAAGATAATAGAATAGTAAGTCTTGTATTAGTATGAATTTTCTGAAAGGTACGAAATCTAAAACTCAAATGTCTTTCATTATTTTCTAACTTCAGTCTTTAATGATTTGCCACTAATTTGCCAAAAAAACACAATTTTATGAAAAATGGACCAAAAATGTGATGCAAAAATATAAAACAGCCACACAATACAGCTGGGAACCTGCCAAAGAAGGGACACTTTTAATATTAGTACTGCTAACTTGAGCAGCTGACAAAATAAAAGAATCTACATGCATTTCTGAAATAAAAGTAATCTTTAACTGATTATTACAGTTATTAATTGTAAACTCTCCATGTTTTCTTCCAAAATTGCCATTTTGCAGAGGGATTATTAGGGGAAGAGCAAAATTTTAGTCAAGATTGGGGACAGTTGAGAGGTTTCGATATGCCTAATTCTATAAAGTAATTTTATTTGCACGTACCTCTCAACCTGTTAATGCAGGAAATCTGGACAAGGCCAAATATATTGGGGGAACATACAAACACTACTAAAAATTACTCTTGTATAAACTTAAGACAGTTGATAGAATAACAGGTCTTGCTTTAACATGCATTTTTCTGAAGGTTATGACGTAAAACTCAATGTCTGTCATTTAGTGACTTCATTCCTAAATGATTTGCCAGAAAACTACACATTTTATGAGGGACAAACTAAAAATAAGAAGCAAATATCTATTCATTTTGCAAAAATATGGACAGCTGAGAGGTACAGTTCAACCAGGGCTGTCTGAGTTTGCTGCCCTTCCCCTCTCAAAATCATAGTCGATTGGAGCCTCCCCCCTGCAACCATTCCAGTATTCCATTTCTTGGTTATTTTGCCCCATTTACCATAAACACTGTAATGTGCATACTGCTTTACTTCTACGATGATTTGGATTTCATTTGAAAGTTTTATTTTGCATTTTTACAGCACAAACCCCAATAGAGATCTGCTAAACAAAGCAATGCAGTCTCACAATGAAAACAGACTTAGCATTAAAACTTCTCTGCCCTTGAAACTCACATGCATTGAAACAGCATTGAAACCAACATTCAAAGAAAATACATTTTGCCAGTGGCAGATAAAGATTAACTTTGACCTGTTTTCAAATCATAGGCCCCTTAAACACGAAACATACACATGCTTTTTGATACACCTTCCTGACTGTATTAAATTGTATTCCTTGTACAATACAGTACAGTTGTTAGAGGGCATTTTAAATTTATTGTTTTGAACATTAGTAAACAATGAAACAAAATGCATGCACCAATGACAAAACTACCCAATTCAGAACATTTCCATCATAAAAGTCTACTCAGCCTTCTACACTCCACCAGTATCAGTAAATATGCACAATCTCTGAAGTGTAAAAGTCATCTAAATAATTCCACATTAAAGAAATCTGTAACATTGTTTATTCATCTACAAATAAAGTGCCTGTTGCTCTTGAGGAATAAATCGCCTATGTTGCATGCATTAAAAAAATGATAAGCTAGTAATATCGCAATAGGGACTGTATGGCAAACTGATAGCAGGTTCATAGTTACTACTCTAGGTATCTTTGCCAGAAAGGACTGCAGCATCCACCCACTTTACAACACAGTACAGTATCAGCAATGCATCTATTTACTGTGGGAGTAGAACCCACAGCCTACTGCATCAAAAGCAAGTACACTACCTATTAACAATGCAGGCAGACTCAGAATAAGCAGCACTAAAGTTTTGTTCCCCTGCAGCTCTCAGCTCCTTGTACAATCTACTCGACACACAGTTGTATCTCTGAACTTTGCAGCACAAGAAATCTTGAAAAAGACAAAATTTATTGGGGGGGGGCAAAAGCCCAAAAAACAGGGACACATTTTAAACATTGCTTGTACAATGTTGGAAAGTTGCTAGAATAAAATGCTGTGTTACACCATACTTTTCACTGCCACGTCTTTAACCCAGAGGACCCTGTGCAAAACAGTCAGAGAAACATACCACTATGCCAAATCAGCTGTTTTATGAAAGACATGAAGACAAACTTAAATGGCTACCATTTAGTGAATTCAGTTCTCACCATAGCTGTTAATCTCTTGGAACAAAACACCTGAACAAAGCCAATAATGGGGGAATACAGCCCCCAAACATATTCAGTGAATTCAGTTCTCACCATAGCTCTCAACCTCTTAGCAAAAAACATGTGGACAAAGCCAGTGATGGGGGGAATACAGCCCCCAAACATTCAATGAATTCAGTTCTCACTATAGATAGCTTTCAACCTTAGCCAATATACCTGGACAAAGCCAATAATGGGGGAATACAGTCCCAAAAATAGGGACACATTTGAAATATCCATGTTATAAACTTAGACATCTGCTAGAATAAACAGTTTTGCGTTACCATGTACTTTCTGAAGAATATGAAGTCTGAAATTCAAATACCTGTTATTTTTAAATATTTAACCAGGAAACTAGTCTGACTTGGAAAAAAAGACAATTTTCAACAGAGCAGGGAGAAACTCCAGACACATCTTTGTAAGATGGGAGGACATGCAGACTCCACACAGAAGGCACCCCAGCCATGAATCAAACCAGAGAAATTGTAGCTGTCAGGCAGCAATACTACCAGTGCACCACTGCACTACAGACTTTGCAAGCCAAGGAAAAATGTAGATACAGAAACCACAGATTTTATGAGGAACAGAACAAATATGAGGCAAAAATCTGCAAATTTTTTTAGAAATAGTGGTGGATAGGGAATTCAGGTCCTTGCCACCTGCATCCAAGGTACAGGGTTCAAACCTGAGTATCTCTACCCACCACCATTTGTTCTCTCTAGCCACCAGTATATAGCAACTGGGGTATTACACACATACACACCAGTCTTCGTCTACCATGTTTCATGCACAGAACATATCCGAAGCCAGCGACCAACAACAGAACATGTCCGAATCCATCTGCATGATGCCCATCCAGCCAGCGACCATTTGCAGTATAAGTCACGAAGCCTGCACAGCGAAATCCCTGTGAGAGTTCTCAGCTCACCCCTCATTGGCTCTGTCTGCAAGGGAAGTAGTCCGGAGCTCCTCTGTTCTGTGTGGTCATCGACTGCACAGATTTCTGGGTATCCTACAGCACAGGTTGCTGGGTACCTCTTTCTCTGCATCCAGACTGCTGATAAAGGCAGTCTGAGTGTCTGCGCATGCAAGGAGTCGGGATTTTTTGTTTCACAGATTTTTTTTTCTTTGTTTTTTCTAGGTGGGAGGGCTGCAGACCGGCAGTCTGATAGCACGAGCCGCCCCTGGACATGTTTCTTCTTAACACTTATGGAACAAGCTTCATTTTTAGTAAAATTGTAGCAGTAGTAAAGTGTTTTTAAATAACAACAAACAAACAAAAACAAGTAAATAAGTAATTGCTAGCCTAGCAAGACCTCAGTTCTAATTGTGTTATAAAATATTTGTACTGCAATGCACAAAGTTTAACTAACAAATGCCATGAGCTAAGGCACACATTGTACACTGCTAACTATAGTTACTAGCAATATCTTAGTAATACCTATGTTTCCAAGGCTCTACTAAATTTGAATGCTTGTGAGGAGATACCTGAGGTAGTGATGTACTCATCTTAAAATCCTAGAGTATTAGGCCAATACACAATTGCAGTCATTGATGATTCATTAGAATTTATGTTAATCAACATTCACGAAGTAATAGCATGCTTGCTACTCAGAATTATTTTGGTGTTTTGAAGTTCATATATTACCAGTAAAGATCACCGGAACTACTTAAGTAGATTAGAGAACTATATTGAAAAAGGGTGATAAGTGGCATACATTTTGGGAGGATTTTTCTCCCTCCTGCATTATCCTATGGCTCCCTACCCAGTACCCCATGTCTATCACCAGGTTGGCAGCCACCTAATTAACCCCTGTACCATCTGTGAAAAGACTATGGGCTGATTCAAAACTTGCATGTGTCTTGGCAGTTGTGCTAAATCACATCCATTAGAGGGTATCTATTTTATTCCCTACCCCTGTTGCTTCCCCTATCCCACTTGTGGTACATCCAAGGTGGGGGGGGGATGTGCAATAGGAACATGCAGGACATCATCTCACCTCCCCACCCTATTCTCCCCTTTGGCCTTTGTCTCCTAGTGTAGCATACACAGCTTCCACCAGTGAACATCATAGGACCCATAGAACCTCCCACACACTGCAGATTGATTTATTTTATTTTTTTTTTCACTGTGGTAGAACACTGATCAAACAATGGCAAATTACGGGTTCAGCCCAGATAAGCAAACACTCATCCTTCTCTGCTGTTCCAGATACCTGAGCTGTAATCAGGGCTTTATCTTTCCACAGCATCAGAGTGGCATTCACTGCTGCACATTTGTATTCCAAGCAATTTCTCTGTAAATTACGCTTCCATGGATTTTAGCAAATGGTGATGGAAATAATAGAAGCAAATGTCTGCTGGGCATATTTGCATCTAATGTTCCTTATAAAATAAGTAATGTTATAGTTAGTACTTCATTAGGCTCTTTTGATTACAATTCTATTGAACTTGAAATCCATGCCTTAACACCCATGATAGACTTTATTAAAAAGCATCATTACAATAGGATTCATTTTCCCAACTTGAAATATACTTTGGATTTTGAACTTTTTATCATTGATCTTTTCAATACTAATAATTCATTAGAATTGTTGGGTTTACTTCAGCATGGCTCTGTTAAAGGAAAATCTACCCTAACTAATCTCACTGAATTTTATGATGTGGTCTCTTCAGGCTTGACTGAATGTCTGACTATTGGTGTGATCTTCAAGGATATAGCAAAAGCTTTCACCTCTTTATCACCTTTGACTATCAATAAAGACATAAAGTAATCGAATATTAACCCATATATTACTGAGCAGATCATGTCCTGGCTTTCTGATTGGTTTAAGCAGTTGTCTTTCAAAGTGTTCAATCCAACTATTTACCTGTTAAGAAAATCTTACCATCAGCAACAGTGAAAGTATAACTGTTTTGTACAAGTCTTACATTAGACCCATACTTGAGTATAAAAACACCTATTGTATCTATACATCAGACCGACTCAAAACCGTTGAAAGGCTATGCCGCCAATTTAATAAGAGAATATTATGACCTGAAAGTCAGATTTATGTGGAAAGATGCAAAAAAATGAAAGTCGTACACCTCATTGTATTACAGAAAAGCTCATACTGGCCTTTAGTACCTTTCATGATGTAACTGTCGAGACATTGTTAAATACTGAAAGATACTCAGGTTACTATCTCTTTCTAACAGTGATTTTAAACTAAAATCAACATTTCTTGCAAGGACTAGACAGGTATTCCTAATACTGTGGCTGCCAGCATTGTGAAGCAAACTACCTCTCTTTGTCAAGAATTCAAATAATAGGAATACATTTAAATCCAACATGGACCTGTCTTCGGCTTACTTAGCACATGACCGGAATTTGTTGGAGTCAGTGGTTTATGACCTAAAGCACCATCTTTCAAACTTATGAGTGAACACTTTTTAGTGCTGTAAAGCTTAGTCTTTTTAAAATAAGCTGAGGAGTGAGGTACTTTGTGCCCATGTTTGTTAACAGCAGGCATTGAATAGTCAGTATCAATTTCAGTATGCAGATGACACTACCTTAATCTGTGCTGCACAAAACATTCCCATCCTCCTGCAAACAACTCAACTAGCATTCTCTGACGTTGAAAACTACCTTACCAAAGCCCAATTTATCCTCAATCCAAAGAAAACTCAGCTAATGATTATAACCAGTTCTAATAAAAACACTGATAACAGTCAATTCTCTATCTACTCCACAAATGCTACTCCAATAGCTCCACTGGCACAGGCTAAACTATTGGTAAAAACTATAGACTCCCACCTAAAATGTGATAGTCATCTCAACTTAACTATTAAAAAGTACATGCCAAACTGGGATCACTCTACCATATCAAACCATTTCTTACCAACAACACAAGATCAGCCATTGCTCGTTCCCAACTTCTATCCACCCTACTCTATGCATCTCCCATTCTGATTAATCTCAACAAAACTGAACTAAGCAAAATGGAAGCCTGCTATAACAGAATTGCCCACTTTGCTGCAAATTGCTCATATAGAACTCATCACTGTACTGCTTTGAGACAGCTCCACTGGCTTGAACTGCCCAACCTCCTAACCTACAATCAGCTCTACCTCTGTCATTCGATCTATTACCTCCCCAATAAGTGTCCTGCCCTCAAAAACCTAGTACAACATCTCTCAGCCAAAAGGCCTCATGGATTATCAAGCAAACTGCTACTAGAAGTCATCAACAGCTACAATAGCTTTGGAGACACACTATATAGTAGTTCAGTGGCTAAAAAAATGGAACTCTGTCCCTACTAGGATTCAAAACACATCATCCAAAGCCTCCTTTAAAGACCTCATCAGGCAACATCTCGAGCAAAGTTGGCAGTGCCATGATTGCTCCCCAGGCTAGTGAAAGTGGATAAGGTACACATACTAAACCTAGAGTACTTGATAATAGTTTTCAATCTTACTCATAAACACTGGCTAATCTACAATGTATGTATTGTACCTGTGTACTATGTATGCATTCTACCTATGTTCCAAATTTCAGCTGTACACCACAAATCTATTAATTACCTTTATTTTTAAATTATTTTTTTTGTTTGTTCTCTCCACTGTAACTATTGATGTGCTGCATACCACTGTAAAAACATGTCTTTTGTAATTTGTGTGTATACTGATCATGTCTAAATAACTAAATGTATCTGTAATGTTTCTATGTGGAGCTTTTCTCCCTGGGCCTCTGCTGAAAAATTACCTTTTCAGCTCAGTCAGACACCCCCGGTTATCAAATGTAAAATAAATAAATAAAATAAATTGTTCCATATTGCTTTAGGAAATTCCTTTTAATGGTGTTTTAGCCAGCTACTTTATGTGTGAGATCGCAGTGCAGCAGGATCCTGGAATTGCCTTACTTCTCTGTTATGTGATCTCAGAGTTGGTATACATAATTAGCAAAGGGCATGGGACTTTCCCACTGCAAAAAAATTAAGTTTTTTGTTTTCTTTTTGAACATTTTAGATTCAGTCTAAAATGATCACTGTTTCTTTGTTCACTCTTTTGAGCATTTAATATTTGATGAGGCACTCATATCTATCCTTCTAGCTATCTATATATACTAATAAACACTGAAATCATGCTGCACCTTAAACAAGGATGAAAATTCCAAGATGCCACTGTCTTGAACTAGTGCATACCATGTACCCGCTCTCACAGGGGATATAGCTCCATGTATCCCTGCAATCTACGTATACTAACCCGAGATTAGTATACAGTGAAATAAGGGAACTACTCAGATACCGCAATCTTTGATTTAGCATGCATTCCTCTCTCTCTACCTTATTTTCAATTTAAAAGACCAAAAATACTGTCTTTAAACATTAATCAAGTCCACTTTATTTTATTTTCCTTAAAAAATTCCAAGCATGGTTTATTTCTGCTAGTATAGATTACTATGGCCTATAAATAGCAACAGATGGATTTATGAATTGTTTTCATCATACGTACTTTAACGTAATGACTAATTAGTGAATGTCCCTTAGTATTGTTTTATATAAATATGTCAGAGTTGTTTTCAAGGCATTACTTTCTCTGTGAGCTATTCATGCTCACCCTACTTTTTGACCTTTTTTCAAGATAATTTCTATAATTTTTGATAAACTCACATATTTCTAATGCATACTTCTGAAGTTCATAACAACAAATATAATTTTACAGTAACATTAAGGACTGCAAAATAATTCTTTAACACATAGTACTGTTAATTTGTTCAAAATGTTACAGAGTTGCAGACTGTGAAATACTATTACCCCTTCTCCAACTACTAACCGTAAAAATATTAATAATTATTCAAATATTTGGGGTAATTCCATGGTAATGAAGAATGAAGTAGTTAAAGGAGGGTTGAACAGTTTAGTCTGAGTGCGTCAGAAGGATGCCATCAGAAAAGTTATTCATAATGATTTGAAGCTAATAATTATGTGTGATATCTATGACATTTTATAAGTCAGGGCAGAAACTTGCCATCATTGGAGAGTAAATGTTTGCAACATTCATGTCTGGAGATTCCTGAGGAAACTGTTTAAGTTCAGTAGTTGCCTGTTTATCTTAGGGTAACTGGTGATTCACACTCTTCATTTGTGAAGATTCACACATGTAATTAATGTAATTAATTTAATTAATGGCTTAAAACATTCTTACTTAGCAATGTGCATGTGACAGAGAAAATCTGAATTCATTTGCAGGATGACTAATAAATATTCATAATGCTTTTTAATGCATCAGTGTAGGGTTATAAATATTAATGTTTCTCTTCTTCCACACAAAGAACCACAGAAAGCAGGCGTAAACAAGCATAAAAAATGTATGATTCCTCTGCAAGGAGATAAACAATAATTATATATATCTCTCTCAGCCTTGTAAGGGGATTCTGCAATATTCTGTTTGTTTCTTTATTCACCATATTCACAGTTAACTAATTTTGCAGAAAATGCATTGAAAAAAATGTATGGTGCTTCATAGGTTCATAGATTAGTGCTAGGCTGCCTGCCCTTGTGGGCCATTTTAAGCCTAGCCAGTTACCTCATGTGAGACTCAAACCCTGCACCTTGTGTCTGTAAGGCAAACACATTAACCATTATGCCAATCTCCCACCTGCAAAGCATAAGACGTTTTTGCATGAAATTAGCTGTTTAGTACAATAAACAACGGGTCTACTGTGGAACAGCGAATGATCAAACGATCGAAAGCTGTTACATCGACCCCTAAATGTCGAACCTGCAAAACAGTGAATGGCCTGAACAGAGATTTTTTTCCCATGGAAAAAAATGGCTGGGTCATTGTCCGGGTTGTGCAGTTTCCTCCACTGTAGTGCAATCTCGGAGTTGGTATATTTAAGTAGGGGGGGGTGAGGGGGGCACAGCCCCCATACACACTTTATTTAGTTTTTTTTTTTTTTTTTTTGGGACCAGCGATTTTCTTCCATGGGAAAAAGAAATTGCTGTTCCGACCACTCACTGTTTTGGTGATTTGATGTTTAGGGGTCGATATAACAGCGTTCAATCATTTGATTGTTCATTGTTATAATATAGACCCTAAACAACTGGGTTTAAATAAAAGCACAAAATGCTGTTAGTGAAATAGCTCTGCACATACGAATTTTGACAAGATCTGTATAAGGTTTGTACATAGGAATCTAAAAAGGAAATGCTTTCTTAAGTTGCACATGCGATTAGTTAATATGCTGGTTATAAGATCTGCTTCAAGTTTTACTTTAATTCACATTAAGACAATTCACAAATAAGCCACAATATCCCACATGAAACTGAAATGCTCAAGGCCTTCTTCCATGATAATCTTTAAGATACTGTCCCTGATAGCTGATAACACTTTAGTTGCAGTACTTCACACAGGGATTATTAGCTTGATCATTGATTTTTTTCCCTCTCTGAAGCCTGCCTATACCTGGTAGTAGTCAAAAACATAGTACTTGATTTACAGATGTTCTTTCCACATGTTCAAAAGTTGTTTTCAACAGGGAACATGTACCTATTTTGAATGCCTGTTTGTTAAATGGGTTAGTACAACTTTCAGGCATCAAAATGACTTTCAGTCAAAGTGCTTCATTGACAAAGCACTGAATTCACTTCCATATCAAAATAGACTCCAATGTTGGAAGAGCACATTTTCTGATGTCACATAATTCTCTGCAGTTATGGTTACTTAGGGCTTTGCTCCCCACACAGTGTGCGTGCCATTTTAGCCCCTTGAAAAAATGCTTTAAATTTAGATGGTTAATTAGTTTTGGATGATATGGTAAATTGTGGCGTCACTTCAGTTACATACATGCATCCTTTCATTTTGCTGTTTCATAATGCTAGATTTCTGTTCTACAAGGTGTTCAGAGTGTTCAGTCATTTGAATGTGATTTCTTGACTTTTGTCAGTGTGGCCTTCAGTTTTAACAGGACAACTCCTTTCTACAGGCAACTTGGCATTCTCATTCCTATCTTGTACGTCCAACACGGGTTATGGGGATTACTGATAGTACAATTAAATGCTTCTGTCATACATACTTAGGTCATTGTTTACATGATATAAACATCATCCTTTTTCTGCCTACAGTTCTGTCTTCTTTCTACCTAACCCCTAATGAAATTTCAGTCTTTATCCAGCTCCATCTCTCATCTTTCACTCTTGAAATACTGATGCAACTTTTCAGGCTTTTCAATCTTTCATTGGATGTGAGTTCCTGGAGAATGAAGCATTGTGGATACTGATGATTAAATCATCAGGTCGTAGAACCAATGAAGGGGATACAGCAGTAGCAAAAGGCAAGTGAGATAGTCAAACCAGAAAAGATGTGAATGTAAAGTTGCTGTTCATCCTGCATGGTTTTCTGAATGTGATTCACAAGCATAAATTATACCACCTTCTCAGTGTGAGTGTTGGAATCAGGTTCCAACTTCAGACCAGAAGTCACATTAACAACATTATTCTCCACTTACTCCCCTCTAAGGTAAAAAAAAAGCTCATCACTGACCACTTCATTCCATCTTTTTGTCAGCTCCTAATCAATAAGGGGGGCTCTTTTCAAAACCAGTAACATACACGATGTAAGTAACACCCTGCTCATGTGACAGTGGATCAGACTATGTGACTGCTAATCGCTAGATACAGGTACAAGATACTTTTTCTCATATATTTGTGTTTAAAGTTTTGGAAGTAAAATCTAGCAAACAGAAAGCTACACATTTCATTAGGCTATTGTTTGTGGTCATTAATCGATGTCTATTAATATAGCCTTCAATCTGTTTTAATTCCAGCATCATTAAATATTTATCAGTTAACATGTTACATTTTGTAGAAATTAATAGAAATCTACATTTTAATTGCAGATAAGAACCTGTCTGCCCATTTCCAACCTGTTAGATAAGCTGTCTATCCTATTTAATTGTCAGCTTACTTCTTTTTTTTTTATCCTAACTCCTCCTTAAGAACTGCCTTACGTTTGTCTCACACATTCTTGAATTTAGTTTCAGCTTTTGGTTGTACTATTTTCAAGTAAGTTGTTATTTTCATTTACCACCTTTTCTATGATGTAATGGTATCTCTTGTCTTTTATGACACAACTTTTTGATCTCAACCTCTGTATTCTTACTCTCATAATTTTTTTTTGGAAGATGGTATACAAAAGGAATTGGATGGTGCTCTTGGGGATCATGATGGTTTTATCATATCCCCCAATAAATTCTTTCTTAATGACACTACACATTAAGTTCTATTAGTCATACTTTATAAAGTGTCTGGTACAGAATGTACACCCTTTTTGCTGCTCTGATTAAACTGCCTCTTTACAGTTTGTGAGGAGCATATACAGTCATGTTCAAATATGGTCAGAGTAAAACAAAATGTAGGAAACAATAAGGAAGGGCAATATCAAAGACACTGCATAACAGGACTTCAGAAATCAAAAGTTGTTACTCACCATGTAGTCAGCTGGTACCCCAAGGGTTAACCTACAGATACAGTCCTCTACTTCATTCTATAGTCCAGACACAGAAATCCCCCCAAAAACTCTGTGCATGCAGCACTTATGCATATGGGCATCACAGCACAGGTAACTGTGTAGGGGCAACACTATTCAGACATGTTTTTTCTATGAGCCATTGAATCACATACTTATAACTAAAAGATAATTATGGAAATGGTATGTCAAATACATTAAAAAAATCTTTTTTTTTTTTTTTTTTTGTACTGGGACTCGCTGCACTTCCCATAATTAGATATACCAGCCCCATGGTCATACCACAAAGAAGAAAAAGGCAAACACCCTTCCAGAATGCATTGCCAGCTTACACAATTTAACACAATGAGATAAAACTCATCACAGCATTCAATTTTCAAACAATGTCTGAACCAAACAAAAAAAGAAAAGAGAGCTAGCACCAAACTGTAGGCAAGCCATTCAGAGCCAAATATGCTGTGTACACTGGTGTTGGTTAATTGTTTGTAGGTGTTTACCTGCTGTGTGATATGAAAGAAAAGGCTGGCAATATGTTTACATTCCCTTCCGGTCTAATAAACTCTGTGGATGGCAGCTGCTATTAACGGGGGTGTTATGTGAGTCACATTTGACACAGCAGCACTCAAATGCATGCAAGTCCAAATATGACACAAGCTCACACACTTGTATATGTCCTATCATAGGAACCAGGTTAAAGTCTTTTTCAGAATTTTCTCCTTTTTTTGTGGCTCAGTGGTTTTTCATTGGCATGATGGCAGTCTACTGAATTATTTGCAATTTGAGGATATAGTTTATATAGATAGATGTATGTGAGTGTGTTGTGAAGAGAGGGCAGTGGCTTCACACTGAAAGGAGCTTAATGTAGAACATTTGCTCAGGACTATGATCTGAATCCAGCCCCCTTTTATCTGAATCCAGGCCCCCTTTTATAATTTTACTACTTATTCACCTTCCGAGCACTCATTTCTTGAGTTAATGTTTTGCAGATGCATTATGTACACATTTATTTGCATATAATTAATCATGATGTGTTTGACAAGCTGATCACTCTTGCCAGTCTGTTTGCAATACTTTCCATTTTTAACTTGATATGATTTACACCTTCTCTGAAGACATGTTAAATTGTATATCAAACCCATTGGACCACATTATAGATTCTGATTATGGCTAGGCATCATGATCTTCCTCCTCCAGTGTACTTCCTTACTCCTACCACATTTCAGCTATACATTATTAGCTACTTGCACCAGTGGGAGTAAGGACTTCTCTCCTGCATGGAATGTCACACTTTTGGCCATGATAATATACTCTGTTCTGTCTCAGGGAGCCAGTGCAACATTGGTATATACAGATAAAGCACCTGTCTCTGTATTGTTTATATTACTCCCACCCAAACAGCAAGTTCTCCTAAGTAATTGCACTTTTGATGCTGCACCCAATGGGAGCTACTAATGGGATGATGGTATCCTGACTCTTCCCAGGGAAGACCAGCCATAGGAAGTTTGCTTTATGCATCAACCAATGGGAACCCCTAAAGGAATGACTGTATCCTTATGAGGAGAAATATTTTTTTATGAATCAAAATGGAGCCAAATTGGAATCCATCTTGATATAAAATGCATTTTAATATATGGACTTGAGTTACCTTTTATTCCTTTAAGCTGATTCATCATTTCCTTTATTAATTATATGCTTAGTTTAGTTTAAATGGATTTTTCTTTTCATGGTAACAGGATGTGATTGAAGTTCTGAGAACATTCAGTCAGCATGGACAGTTCTATTATGTTGTTCTTTCAATAAAGCTATTCATCACATGGTGGCACTTGGTTTAATTACATAATGTACATTTTACTATAAATAATAGTGATTTTTCTTGGAGATCCAAGCAAATTTATTTTATCTCCCATAATTGTGAGCAATAAAAATCTTTCTGCTTTTGTGAATCATGAGTTTAGTGTTATTTCTTTACAGACAGTGCATGTCACACACATTTTGTATCTGTTTATAACTGCATTGACAGGGGCCGCCTTCCTGGGCAAAAGAGACAGTTTTCTGTCTAGTGTTTTCCTTCCTTCCATAGACCTCAGTCACACAATTCACTGAAGTCAGCAGTGTGTGAAAATTCTAGCGGTAAGAGTGTGGAAATATTATTTCTTAGCTTGAAACAGGTCATTTTCTTTAGTATTTGAGACAGCATTTTAATACTGATGGATTTTTGCAAGGGGTGTGAAAGTGGGAACAATAAAAGAAATTGAGGCTAGAACTCTGTCTATGCACATATAACACCATTTTGGTGTAGAAAACCATGTCTTCTTAGAGTAGAGCTCGGAGCTCAGAAAAATGAAAATGGTCTGACATTTCCTGTAAGAGAATATTGTAGTACAGATGTTTTAAATAATTTTAAGACAGAAAAGAAAAGAAAAAAATGGAAAAAGCACCCGCTGGACAGCTTTTAATGACTAGCAGGGAAAATGTAAAAACAAAGGTAAGGATTCTATCATGAAAAGTCTTATATAAAATGACAACAAGCTCAAATGAAGTTAGAGATGATACTTAGACAGTAAATAATCTACAGAGATGTCCCATAGCTTTTTCTGGTTGATCCTGGGGACTTTATCTCCTTAGATAGAGCAACTAAAAATTGTCACATTTGTTATTTTACTGATGATGATGGATGGCACACACTACCATCAGCTCCTTTGCACTGACATATGAAGAATACCCTGAAAATGTTCAGTTTGACTCTACTAGACACACCCCACCACCCTATGAACAGGGAGAAGACAATATAGTAGGAGAAAACAATACCTGCTGCTGACTCAAAATCAATGACATCTTCTACATATTTTGGCAAAAATGACCTCAGAATCTAAAACATGGTTTCATGTATCAAACCACACTCATCATAAACAAAATCAGCAAAAGATTGATGCAAGGATAATGCACCTGAGTAGGCAAACTTACTAAAAATAAGACAAAATCAAGCAGAGATAAAATAAAGCAAGCAAAATATTTAAGAAATACTAGTCAGAAATTAAAAAATCTAATAACACACATCTCTGCAATAAAACATAACAGGTCTAACTTCTTATCTATATATATATATATATATATATATATATATATATATATATATATATATATATATACGTATATCTGATCGATACCCTTCTCCCATCTTTTAAAACTACTCTGAAAGACTTCCTAGCTAAAATCTGGCTCAGTTTTTGTTCAAAACCAGGATAACCTATATCCCTAAATGTGAACAAGTAGCTTTTCATTCACTATACCTCCTTTCCCTCCCTTATTCAAATGCTTCCTTACTGCTATCCAATTTTCTTCTGTGATTTTTCTCTCTAAATATGCCATAAGCCTGTTTTTCCTTCACTTCATATTGTAATTCCTATTTGTATGACCCTAACTTACATTTCATTTCTCTACAAACTGTCTAAAATTTCTCTAAATATTAAATGATCATCATATATGGTGTAGCGATTCTTAACCAATGTTTTTTATACTCTGTCTAATTTGTTATAATTATTTAAACTGCATATGTTTTTGTTTTATTTTTGAAGATTGTAAAATTATTGTTCTTAAAATGTTGTGTAACAATTTTGAGCTTTTCTCCCTGGCCATCTCTGAAATGGTCCTCTACTTTCTTGGACTTTCCTGGTCATCAAATGTCGAAAACAAAGCATTTACTGCATTTTTTTCTGTCTGTTTGCAAAAAAAAAAACAAAAAAAAATATTTCTCCTTTCCTAAACTTTCCTAGCTAGTTGTTCCAGTGATCAGATTTTGCTGATCCCTGGGCTTTGTATTTGGTTTCTGTGTTCCTCCATTTTCTTGTGTGGCCAGAGGTAGTTTCTTTACTCACCAGTGGGAGTGGGGAGTACTGAGCTGCTTGTCTGTCCTCAGAGGAGTGGTTAGAAGCAGCAACTAGTAATTCGTCGGCCATTTTGGGTCATTTCCTGTTTTTTCCAGCCCTCTGCTATAAAGCACGCTTTGGCAGGCTTTTCTGGCATTAGAGAACTAGGCATAGCTCCTCGTGGTCCCCTGCAGAGTTCCTAAGCCAGCAGAGAGCAGAAAAAGCAACTTTCTTGATCATAAGTATTTTTTAAACTTTTTAGTTTACATTTTTCGATCTTTTGAGCTTTTCGACTACTGTTTGTGCCTATATTACTGTTTTATTACCTTATTTTCCTGTTTTTGTGAGCTTATATTGTTGATTGCACTTGTGGGCTAAAGTATTGCTTAAAAGTAACAAACAGGCTAATACACTCAAGTGTACCAGCCTTTGATAGCAATTTAGTCAAAAACAAAGCATTTACTGCATTTTTTCTGTCTGTTTGCAAAAAAACAAAAAAAAAAAAAATATTTCTCCTTTCCAAAACTTTCCTAGCTAGTTGTTCCAGTGATCAGATTTTGCTGATCCCTGGGCTTTGTATTTGGTTTCTGTGTTCCTCCATTTTTTGTGTGGCCAGAGGTAGTTTCTTTACTCACCAGTGGGAGTGGGGAGTACTGAGCTGCTTGTTTGTCCTCAGAGGAGTGGTTAGAAGCAGCAACTAGTAATTCGTCGGCCATTTTGGGTCATTTCCTGTTTTTTCCAGCCCCCTGCTATAAAGCACGCGTTAGCGCGATTTAGCGCGGTGCTGCTACCGTTGCACATTAGGGCAGCGCCGGTTAATCAGATTTAAACTATTAGGGCTACCTAAAGTCCACTCTTCAAATTTTCCCTTAAAACTACCTTCCTCAAAGTATACTACTGTTCTATTTAGTGTATCCTACAACTATAAATTATCTCTACTTGACTCCCAAGTAGACTATTCTCTATCTGTATAGCGAAGCACTTGCTCCTACAGTACTTATCACCTCGATACAGCACTCTTGTTATAGAAAGTACCCCAAAAAGCAAACCCCATTTCTCGGTCACCCACATCCCCCAGAACCCTTTCTTAAGTTTTTCTGTCTATTCCTTCTAGCATGTCGAGGGATCAGTTGCTAATGTCCTCTCCTGCTCAGCTGGTGAACCTGGGAATATTGAGGCAATGTTACAATTGCCTCATGTACCTGAACAACCCTCTCCTCCTCCCACAAAACACAAATACATGCGAGAGATGCAACTATACGGCCAAACTGGAGGCTGAGCTCTCTCAACATAGGACTGGCATGACCAGACAGGAGGAGAAGGTAACCACACACACTATAGACCCAGTCTCACATAATACCATCACAACCTCAAATCATACACATAAACACACAAAGACATACTCGGAGGCTCTGATCAAAAATCTACCAAAACAGCAGAGGCCACCAAAGCAGACACCCAAACAACTACCACCTCAGAACACAACACCTGCAACACATAGACCACACAGTCAGTGTGTCAAGCAGTCACAGCCCTTAAGGCCAAACACAATGCCAGACCCACTAGTCATTGGTGACTCCATAGTCAGACACACTGACGTCCCACTCACCAGACTGAGTAAGGAGAAGGTCACAGTAAGCTGCCTGTCGGGTGCTAGAATCCGCCACATAACGCATGCACTCAGGTCTCTCAACAGCAGGTACAAGTACGACTCAATCATTGTCCACGCTGGTGTTAACGACCTGAGACGTACCTCCTTGGACTACATGAAAAGAGACATAGAGGAGCTCTCTGATTATGTAGCCCAAGCAGGTATGACCCTGACCTTGAGCAGTATCCTACCTTCACCAAGAATGATGCCACAATACAGAGATAAGATGATCAGCTTTAACAATTGGCTTAAACTCTGGTGTCATTCAAAGGGGATCAATGTCTGTCTGCCTGGGATGACATGCTGGACAAGCCATGCTGCTTCGCAAGGGACGGCTTGCACTTGTCACCCCTGGGATTCCGGATTTTGGCAAAGGCTCTTGCCACCCCCATAGTGCCTTTTTTAGGCAAGGCTCAAATTCTAAACCTACCACCCTAGAACAAAACAAAGAAAAAAACTAAGGGTAATGCTGCTCAATGCCAGAAGTCTCAACCTCAAGATGCACGCACTCGAGGCCCTTCTCAGTATGGAGAACATCGATGTCTGCGCTGTGACAGAAACCTGGTTCAAGGCTCCTGAGAGCACCACAGCACTATCAGGTTTTACCTCATATGATGCGTTCCGGCCCCAAAACCCGGACAATACCAAGAAAGGAGGAGGGGTATCCATATTCATCAAGGACACCCACACCTCAAGATTGGTGGCATCGCACGATGCATCAGAAACCATCCAGGTGCAATTAACCATAGGCAAGACTGCTCTGCAATTTGTAGCATGTTACAGGCCACCCTCGCAAACTCAGGAACCTCATATGGCCTTCCTGAAAACACTGGAGGGATAAATGTATCTCCCAACACCATCATACTAGGTGACTTCAACTACCCTAATATAGACTGGGAACACTACTCAAGCCCAAACACTTTAGCCCAAAAGTTCCTGGAATTCATAAACTCAAATGCCATGGAACAACTAGTCACCATCCCCACAAGAGGAGAAAACATACTTGATCTCATCATCACGAACATGGGAGCACAATGTTCAACGCCGAAGTATACCCCTCACTGGTGAGATCTGATCACAAACTAATCTCGCTGGAGGTCCTCATCCCGCCCCCACCAGAAATGAAAAAGACCACAGTAAAGAACTTCTCGAAAGCCGACTTCACACTTCTAAAGACTAGTGTGGTCTCCTTTAAGGCCCCTGAGCCGGCGGTTAACATTACTCAAACCGCTGAATCACTTACAAATGCCTTCTACCAGCACCTGCAGGGCTGCATGGATCAGGCAATCCCAAGCAAAACAAAGACTCTTTGTACCAAAGGCAAGCGTCCAGTCTGGTGGACCCCAGCCATAAACAAACTCTACAACAAAAGGAGAAAGCTACTACAAGATAGAGCAAAATTCTTAAAAGGTAAGACACCGCTGATCACTATAAGTAAAAAGCTAAGAGCTCTCATAAAATCATCCAAAGCTAATTTTGAGAAAAAAATAGCTAAGGACTCTAAAGACAACCATAAGGCATTCTTTAGCTATGTCAGAAACCTAGGAGGAAACTCCCAGATATGCTCAGAATTAGTTCAAAATGATGTGAAGATTACTGATCCTACAGACATTGCCAACATACTGGCTGACAGGTTCAGTGCAAACTTCTCCCCTCCCCTAAAGGAGAAATATCTATACCAAATGATTGTAGCCCCCCAAACATCTCTAACGCCCAGGTGAGAACTGCTCTCTCCAAGGCAAAGAACACAGCATCCATGGGACCTGATGGTGTCCTCGGCTGTGTGCTCCATGAACTCAACGAGGAATTAAACCCACAGTTAGGACAGCTGTTTAATCTTAGTCTCACCTCCGGATCGTGCCAGGAGTGGCGCACAGCGACTGTGGTCCCACTCCACAAAGGCGGTGCCTCCACCGACCCTGGAAATTACCGTCCCATTAGCTTGACAAGCCTTATCTGCAAAGCCATGGAGAGGATAATAATGGATCTCATAAATAAAGACATAGGGAACTTGCAGACTTTGGATCCAACCCAGTTTGGCTTTGTCAAAGGCAGATCATGCCTTCTAAACTTCGTTGACTTTTTCGAAACAGTCACCAAGGCCATTGACGAGGGAAAGGCAGTCCATACAGCCTACCTAGACCTGGCAAAGGCTTTTGATACAATACCTCACTCGGGTATCATTGAAAAACTCATCAACTTAAATGTAAACCCATACATTACAAGATGGGTTGCAAACTGGCTGAGTGACAGAACCCACAGGGTCAGAGTTGCTGGCGCCATGTCAGACTCAAAGCCTGTCACTAGTGGTGTCCCACAGGGCTCAGTCCTGGGCCCACTCTTGTTTGGCATCTACTTTTCTGAAGTGCAAGCAAACACAGGAGGGTTATGGCTGACAAAGTTTGCAGATGACTGCAAACTGGGCGCCGTAGTTGAAAACACATCCGACACAGATATCCTTCAGAAGGGTCTCACAGAAACAGATAACTGGTGCCAGAGCCATGGCCTAAAGTTAAATGCCAAGAAATGCATAGTCATACCCTTCGGGAAAAATAAGGTTACCCCTAGCTACCATATAGGTGGCAATCCCCTGAACACAGAAGAAGTTATTAGGGACCTGGGAACCCAGGTTGACAGTAGCCTTTCATTCGACACTCATATTGCTAAAGTAGTTAGGAAGACCTTCTACATTGCCCACCTTATCATGAAGGGATTCACATCTAGATCAAGGGAAGTCATAGTCTCCCTATACTCATCACTCATCAGACCAATGATCGAGTACAATGCCCCATTCGGAATGTATCTGACCCGACACTTGCAGCAGCTGGAGAGGCCACAAAGTTCCTCACCAAAAGGATAAAGGGTCTCAAAAATCTGTCTTATGCTGCCCGACTGAAAGAACTCCAGTTATATTCAGTTGCTTACCGCTTGCTCAGAGGTGACCTATGCCTGACATACAAGGCCATGTCAAACCCAGATTTGATGAACATGCTTCATCTCAAAAAATCTAGATCCCTCAGAGCCACAAGGGCGGGAGACTTAAACCTCGACACGGTTATTAATAGGACGTGCTGGAGGGATAGATTCATCACCCAAAGACTCCCTATGCTGTGGAACAAAATCCCGGTTTATGTGAGGCAGAGCACCTCGCTGGCCTTGTTCAAGAGGAATCTTGACCAATGGATGGGAGATCGCAGATACACCCCAGGGGTTATCTCAGTGTCACTGCTTGACAGAGGCACAGCAAAATAATGGGCATAGTTTCTCCAAACTAAAGGGGTGGCGTAAGCCACAAAACTATGGGCTAGGCTTATAAATGCCCTCGGGCAGATAGCCTAGTATGAACCTATGAACCTATAAATAAATAAATCTTTTCCACCAGACATATTTAAAAACATATGGAAAGCCTCCAAATAGGGTGGATAAGGAATACCAAAGTACTCTGACAATAATTTTGAAACCAAAGGACAGGATTTAATAAATGGTATTGCGACAGCATGTCCTCTGGTGCTCATACAGGAAAGCAGCATTGCAGAAATAAGATGAATCGATAGTGCATGATACTTGTATTGGTATCTTTTTGGTCATCCCTGAACTAACAGAGGAAGCAGGAGGCGATAGGCTGTCAGTGGCTTTTGCAAAGGTTTAGCTCCTTAGATATCACGATCAGACCAAAGTAATTTGCCTTAATTGTTCAAGTCTGGGCTTGCATGACATCGTTAATCAGGCTCAGTATATTGCTAATCACAAAGTAAAAGAGGAAAAGCAAAACATGAACGACTGATGGAATTTCATCTTCAATAACTGAAGATTAATTCTGTAGGAAATGACATGGGGAAGAGGGGAAATGGAGGAAAAAGATGACTTAGACCCACTCATCAAGCCACAGAACAGGATAATCATAGCGCAAAATTTCAAAATCAAAATCAAAGACCACTTCACAAAACCCAAGTCCTTATGAAATATTGCTAAATGCTAATCTTTGTTTTGTTTGTGAGCATGGAGATCATCGGTATAATTGCGCCTTTTTACAGCCTCAACAAGCAGCACATCCATCTCAGTATAATTAAATCCATTCACACCTACCATGGAAACCATACAAGAGCAACAACAGGAGCACTGCCTGGCGCCAAGATAAACAGAGACTCCAAGAACAGGAATCACAGCTGTTTCTCATGTTACCATTAAATCAGGAAGGTGCATCTGTTCAAACAAAAATGCAACATACTAGAATCCCTTTTCTTACAGATGCATCAGCAAAACTGTTTTTTTCCATATTGTTACTCACCTCAATCCTACTCTCTTTCTGATTATAATGTTGGGAAATAATCACCTTTTTTGGTGCACTGCTAATGCATATGTCATCAGGGCAAAACCAAGTGGCAACCTTAAAGAGGGTGAAAAGTAAGCTGGTGGTGTTAGGACTTTCTTGGAACCAGCTGCAATAGCAAATCAGAAGAATAATGTAAGTAGACCCTAGACTGAGTAAATGAAAGACTCTAATTTGCAAATTGGGTGTGGATTGCTGTAGCAAGACAAGGGCAGCTGCAAAATGTCACCAAGACAATGGATGAGGGCAAAACTGTGTTCACTCCCTACTTGACCTGGCTAAGGAATGTGATGCAATCCCCTATGCAAGCATTGTTAACAGCTTTCAGAATTAAGCATAAACCCCTACAGAACACCCAGAATAGCTAGCTGTCTCACAGATAGGACTCAGGAAGTTAGAATTTGTGACTCTCTCCACAAAGAGGCCAGTAAATAGCACAGTTCCTCAGGGCTTTGTGCTGGGTCCAATTCGCTTTGGCATCTACTTCTCAGAAGTCAAGGCCAATGTCAAAGGCCTCTGGCTGACCAGGTTTGCAGATGATTGCAAACTAGTGGCAGTCTTAGAATCCCCCCAACATCTTTCAAGAGGCACCAAAGTCACAGCTTAAAACTCAATCCCAAAAAATGCATAATAGTACCTTTGGGGAAATCAGCCATCCTGAGAAACGACATCTTGAATAAAACACTATTACACATGTAGATAGTAACCTGGCCTTTGAAGAACATGTGTCCAAGGTAGTAATGAACTCACTTCAACTTATAAGTAAGGGTGCAGCATCTAGGTACAGGGAAGTCATCATGCCAGTATATTTGGCCTTTATCAGACCCATCAGTGAGTATAATTCCCCCTTCGGTATGTGTCTGACCAAACGCATGCATCAAATGGAATGTCCACCAAAGGTTCAGTTCAAAAAGAATACAAGGCATAAACACAATCTGCTATGTGGATTGCCTCAAAACCCTACCTCTATAATCAGTCTCCTACAGTCTACTGAGACGCAATTTATGCCTTGTAAACAAGGCATCCTTGGGTCCTGCTCTGAAGGACCTTTTGCATATCTACAAAATTAATAGGATCAGAGCTATTAGATCTAAGGATTTTTGTTTGCGACATAAATAGGACACGTAGGAGAGACAGATTTGTATGTCAGAGAATTCCTATTCTATAGAATAGGCTCTCCATTTGTGTGAAACAGAGTCCCCTACCTACTCTATACAAACATAATATGGACCAGTGGATGGGAAATCGGAAACTAGCCTCTGGTTTGTTACCAATATCTCTGATGGACAGAGACAGTCAGTAAATCATGTCCTAGCCAACCTACACCTCTTATATAAATGACTAAGATATAATAACTCTTGGGACACATTCGGGTTGCACAGTTAATCTTATAAAGCCTTAGTGCTCATTAGCCTAGTATAGACCTATGAATTTCCTTCTACATTAATCCCCATAAATACAGACATTTTCTTAATACCAAGATCGTGGAAAAACTGAAAGGCCATCATTTTAAAAAGTAACAGGTAAGAACGCACATCCATGTACATGTTAGCAGTGTAGCTATATGTTTTACTTCTATACTCAGCTGATAACAGAAGGAACCTACCTGCTTTTACAAGAATTGTAAATCCCTCTAAACCACAGGCAAACATGTAACTAACCACAGTTAAAAAAAATAACATTTACAGAGTATCTCATATAACTGGGTGAGCATATAATAGCATTTCCATATCTGCTCCTATTGTTACAAGGTTGATTATGCTAACATGAACCAACTAACCATTTCCAAAATTTCATATCACTATTTATTAATTCAATTTGGTTACTGGCATAGCACATAATCCAAATGTGCTTATTTAACTCTCAGCTTGGACAAATATAAATGACAACAGGCAAACAGGTTTACAAGAAGTATTATGAATGCAAGCAGCATGCTTTGTGGGGGTAGCAATGAATCAGTAACAGTAATAATAAAGTACACAGTATAATGGCTAATATGAAGAAATGATTATAGAAAGGAGGGAGGAAGAAGAATGCAAAATAGTAAGGGGATAGATCACAATATGTAAAAGGCAGCAAAAAGTACCATGTATGTTATAAAAATATAAATTTAAAAGTAAAAAAAAAACACACCAAAAATGTGACTTTTTTTTGACAATTTTGATTTTACTTTTTTGGATGGTACACCACATTGGCCAGTTCTTGCCTATTTTTCATTTTTAAATTTAAAAGTTGAAACTCTTCACTATTAGACCTAATGAAGTCTTTGGATGAAACTGAATACATTAATATAAATAAAGCCACATTATTATAGAAGAACAGGAAGGCTCAGACTTATCCTGTTTTTTTGTGTTTTTCATAGGACTATACAATTGTGGATTATTTGCTTAGCTCTTCTGCATTTAATTGGTTTTGATCTGCTAAGATCTGCATAAATAGGTAGTGCTCCCAATAATTAAAGAGATAATTATTTCCCAACATTAAGGCCCTAAAGAGATTATGACTGAAGTGAGCACCAAATTGGAGATACGCCCTTTTATTAATTTTCTACACTTATTCCTGCTTAGGAGCAACATCAGGTGAGGTAAACAGTTAGGTGTATACAGAAGTTACCTGACTTACTTGCTCAATGATGGCACTATCTGGTCCTAAAAATCTTCCTCTCTCAAAGAGAAATGTTAAAAGAATAGAAATCTTAGAGGTCCCAACAGGCCACCCTGAGACCACTCCAGTACCCATCCAAATAGGTCCTTTACAAGACAGTTGTATGATCATTGTAGGAAATGCAGCTGCTTTAAATCATTTAGGCAAAGATCTAATTTTAAAATTGCACTGCACTATGTGCTGTACTCCTAATGGACTTTTCTAAAAACATTTTTACATATCCACATGAGGGATGCTTGGATGAGGAAGGCCTTTTTGCTGCCTTAGAAATTGAGCAGGCTCTTAATAAAGTTGCTTTTATACAAAATGCCAAATCTGTAAAAGTTGTATGAAATCTCTGAGAGGTACTCCTATAAGTAGTGCAAGTACCATCATGTGCAGAAATGAAGAAGGAAATACCTGTGATGCTGATATCATTCAGCAATGTATAAACAGTCGGTCAGAAGCACTTGTAATACTCCTATAATATGAGGGGAAAGGCCATGTAAAGAAACATATCATTTTGTGCAAGATTTGTGAGCTGTTAATGTAGTTGTTCTGCCCACTTTTCCAGAAGTATCAAACCCTGCTATCATCCTGAATTTGATTTCCCCTAATGCAAATACATTTCCACTCACTGATCTGTCTTCACCTTTTTCCTCTACTACAATTTCCCCAGACAGTCAGAATGTGTTTGCTTTCATATATAAAACACATCATCATACCTGGATTAGATTACCAGCGGGTTATACAGAATCACACATTCTTTATTCACAGGAATTGAACAGACAGCTTGACAAAATCTGGCAGTTCCACATTCAATAGAAGCACCTCTGTTAAAAAAAAAAAATAAATAAAATAAAACGCAAAACTTGGCAGATTTCAGTTTTTCCAAATATGAGCATACACCATTAAATAACCTTTGAGAATTATTTACCATATGTAGCCATCTTGACCTGACCTGAAAGATATTCCACACCAGAATCCATATTTTTTCCTGTTTGCAGGTGGGTCATGTATTCCTTGAGAGAAGGTGGATCACTTATGACAGTTTTTGCAGTGTGTAGAATTATTTTTTTTTTACTGGAAAACTGAGAAGAAATTATCACAAAAGCCAAAACAGTTAATAGCAATTACTGAGGCATATAAATTAGCTGAGGAAAAGACAGTTAATATTTTCACTAATTCAAAATATGCTTTTGGAGTAGGACATGACTTTTGTACCTTATGAAGACAGCAGAGTTGCATGTCCTCCTCCATCTCTATCTCATAAAGAATTCTGTTTTTTGTCCAGTCATGCTGCACTTTTATGACAAAAAGAAACCCACACACACTATTTATATAACTTTACACTATTCTGAATATATACATGTACAGTGGCATAACTCATTCTCAGTCTACCAAAAATACAAAAATCATTACACCCTACCCTTTTACCACAAAGTCATATCCTTTCCAAAATGTCCACAGAAGTCCATCTTTTATTAAACAAAAGTTTTCCTGTATCAACGAGAACATTACTGTATTGACTCTTTTAATCGTACCAACATACTGCATCCCATAATATTCATTCACAGTCATACTCATTTTCATATCCTCAGCTTCTTTATGCTTATAAGAATATTTTTACATATACAAACCCACTCATTTTTTATCCTTTCACATCCTAAAAAAACATGTTCTGCTGTTTTATTTGATCATAATATATCCATGGCCTATCACACATTCTCCTATAAACTTAGTACTTTTACTTTATCCTAAAATACCCCATACTTATCTTCAAAACATGGTTTTACATGTCAGCACCCAGTGTAAGTGCAAATATGTCCAAGCAGGATCATCAGTCCTAACCCTCCTTCTTCCAGGTGCAGAGTCACCATTTTTACTTGGATCAGTGCTGATTCTTGTACTACACTAAACACCAACTGCATTGTTATTGTTTCCTTTTCATTTGGACACATAGATGTACACTTCCTCTAGAATATAAACTACCTAAAATATTGGAATTAATCGAATACACTTTCTTTTTAAATGATATATATATCTGTTCTTCTATTGCTGTCTCCCACTGTTTTTTTTTTTTTATTTCCTTCATTTCACCAAACACTATCCCAAGTAATTAAATTTTTTGATCAGTAAAGAAAATATCTTCAGTTGTAGTTGCATCACCCAAACTCATACTTTTCTATTTATTCAACTGCAATTCCACTTCCTTTAAAATATCATTCAAAAATATCACCATTTTAATCCAAGTCTCATTTATTGCATTAACTATATCATCAGCATATAATAGGAATTTCAACACAGTAACATAATCTGTATGACCTCTTACCCAAGACACCACTCATAACACAACAGTATTCATCACTAAAGAAAATAATATGCTCCTCATATGGCAGTCTTATCTAACCCCTCTGTTCACACACACCTTCTATTAACCACTGCTCTAACTCTATTATATGCCATACTTAATAATTTTATTATTTTTATTTAAGCCCATATTGTATAAATATTTCCTGTAAACACGTATGACTCACATAATCAAGTGGCTTGCTTATATCTCCCAAAATTAACTCAGCACAAAACGCCCCATACAGCATATCATCTACAACCTCCTTTACCATGATTAATAGGTTCACAGGTGTGTACTAGGCTAATGGCCCTGGAGCTTTTACAAGCCTAGCCCATAGGATTACCCTGGCATTGTCCCATCCAACCTTAGTTCTCAGTACCTCTATCAAGTAGATCCACTGGAGTGATCTCCAGGGTGAACTTTCTATTACCCATCCACTCATCAAGATTTCTGTTGAAGATGGACAGCGAGGTGCTCTGCTTGACATGTATGGGAAATCTATTCCATAGCATGGGTAGTCTCTGGGTGAGGAACCTGTTCCTCAAGCATGTTCTGTTGATTGTGGTAATGAGGTTGAGGCCTCTGGAGCATGTGGTGCAGAGGGATTGGGATTTCTTTAAATGCAGCATTTCTAACAGAGCTGGGTCAGACATGGCTTTGTAAGTCAAGCAGAGATTGCCTCTAAGTAAGTGATATGAAACAGAGAATAGCTGGAGTCTTTTGACTCTGTCCATGTAGGACATGTTTAACACCTGGGATCCTCTTCATGAGGTACTTCTGTGGCTGTTGCAGGTGCCTAGTGAGGTACATGCCAAATGGGGCATTATACTTAATGATTGGTCTAATGAGGGAAGAGTAAACAGAGACGATGACCTCTTTCTTCCTGGATGCAAACCCCCTGGTATTGGTAATGAGATGTGCCACATAGAAGGACTTTCTGACCATAGTGGCAATGTGGTGGTCAAAGGACAGATTGTTGTCAACCTGCATCCCCAGATCTCTTATAATTCCTTCAGGGTTCAGTGGGCTCCCATCGATGTGGTAATTAGTGGGAACTGAGTTTTTACCAAAGGGGATGATGATGCATTTTTTGGCATTAAGCTTAAGGCCATGGTTTTGACTCCAGTCATTGTCTCAGTGAGCCCTTTCTGTAGGATGTCTGAATCACTTGGGGAGTTAATAATGTCTCCCAGCTTGCAGTCATCTGTGAACTTGGTCAGCCAGAGTCCCTTTGTGTTGGCCTGGACTTCTGAGAAGTAGATGCCGAACAGGAGAGGATCCAGGATTGATCCCTGTGGGACTCCACTCATGACTGGTTGACAGTCTGATGTAGAGTCCGTTACTTTCACACTGTGTGTTCTATCTGTGAGATAATTTGTAACCCACATAGTGATATAGGGGTTGATGCCTAGTTAGGTTGTTGTTGTTGTCTTTTGGCTTTTTCCCAGTTAGGGGTCACCACAGCGGAACTCCGGTCCGCTAAAGATTGGCAGTAGATTTTTGATGGACGCCGAGGTGCCAGCCCGATGTTCAACGTTCAACAAAGGCACGCCCATTTACGCTTGTCTTTTGAATGCCCACCCAACCACGGGGAGGACATGCAGACTCCATACAGAAGGCACTCCCCGCACTCCAGCCGAGAATTGATGCCTATTTTGGTGAGTTTATTAATAATTCTTGAGTGAGGAATGTTATCACAGGTCATGGCCAGATTGAGGTAGGCTGTATGCACTGACTTACTTTCATCCACAGCCCTGGTGACTGACTCAAATAAGTCATCCAGGCTGAGTAGGCATGATCTCCCTTTCACAAAGCCAACTTGTGTGGGGTCTAGAGTTTGGAGGTTTCCTATATCTTTGTTAATCAGGTCCATGATGATGTGCTCCATAGCTTGACATATCAGACTCATCAGGCCAATGGGGTGATAATTCCCAGGGTCTGTAGTCACTCCCCCTTTATGGAGAGGGATGACTGTAGCAGTGTGTAATTCAGTAGAAACAAAGCCGGAGGTGAGGCTGTGACTTAACACGGCACACAGATGTGGTGCCAGTTCACTTTGTAGTTCATGTAGAAAACAGCCAGGGATATTATTGGGTCCCATGGATGCTGTATTTTTGGCCTTGGACAATGCAGTTTTAACCTGTGCTACAGTAATGCTGGGTGCCTGGCATTCTTCCGGTATTGTGATTGGTCCTTTGGGCGGGCATTAAAGTTGACACTGAATCTGTTGGCCAGTATGTTGGCAATATCTGTTGGCTCAGTATAGGAGGTACCATTGTGATTTAAGTCAGAGCAAATCTGGGTATTGCTTTGGAGGTTCTTGATATAACTATACAAAGCTCTGTGATTGTTTTTAGTGTCTGTTGCAATTCTGCCTTCATAGCTGGATTTGAAGGATTTCATGAGAGATCTCAACTTTTTGTTGAGGCTAATAAGGGAGTTTTTCCAGTTTTGGGACTTCACCTTTTTCTGCAACAGTTCCTTCCTTCTGGCAGGGGACCACCAGATTGGCTTCCTTTTTTTGGAGGAGAGCGTCTTGGTTCTGTTGGGTATGGCTAGTTCCATGCATTTATGTACATGTTCGTTGCAGTATTTCAGCCCACAAACATTAGGTAGCACTGCTTCATGTGTAACCTTCTCAAAATTTAATTTGTAATATTTCACTAATATTTTATAGTCTGTACTATCCCATGTAATTGGCCTCCAGTTTTTTTTTTTATATTATTTTTACTCCTTTTTTCATACAACTCCTATAATACCTTCACATGTACTACTTTCCAACACCCTATTCCTAAACCATAAATTCAGTACTTCCTCTGTTGCTCATGAAAACGTTTATAGACATCATAACCTGTGTTATCCTTCACTGTTGATAAGCCAATTTTTAATACATTAGGCATGCTATCTAATTCATCCAAAGGAATGTTAGTTTAAATGTTTTCAATTGCGTCTACAGAAGAAATTGTCACACCCCATAGATTATTACCTTCAGTTGCACTTTCTCTATAAAACTCCTTGACAAAAACATTTATGATATTCCTAATACCTTTTTGATTGTATTTTGTTTTCCCTTTCTCATCTTTCAATACTATTATTGCACCAATTGTCATATTTTATCATTTTTGCCACATATGAAGATACATTTTCCTTCTTTCTCCTAAAAAATATTTTTGTTTATGCAATAATTCCTCAAATTTCTTTTTCTTCTTGTACTCAGAGATCTTCCTTTCTTTACAGAAATGTTAACTATTTTTCTCTAAATTATTCAACATACTTTCTCTCATATTTTCCTACCCTTTTTCTCTTTTTTTCTTACCTGCAATTCCACTCCTAGAAACATATTTCTGTACTTTTCTTTAAATATAACCTGTCATACTGTACAGGACTTGGAAACAAAAAAAAAGCTCTTGTAGTATAATGTTCGTGCCAAAACTGTATCATCTGTTTGCAACACCTTTCCTGATATTCTTTCAATAATGTTTTCTTCTTTTACATCATTTTCTTCCACTTCAGTCCAAATACACAAATTATCCAAAAACTCTGTGAACATAATAACACTACTTTTTTCTGTAATATGCTCAAACATCAAAAATAGTCTCTTTCTACTTTCAGAAATTCTCTTATACATGTAAAATGTTTTGTTTTCCACAGTCCTTTGTTACCTCACTTTAGAAAGCTCTGAAATTTTTATCATCATTTCACTTTTTTCTTATAATTCCTCAAATCACAGTTTAATTCTCCAATCATAATAATGTTCTTGTTGACCATAATATACAGTATTATTTTTTCAAATAACTCCTCCCTTTCCTTGGCATCATTACATGCGCAAGCCCCTATTGGTCAGAGTACATTGTTTTCCCATCTAATATCTATCACAATTATTCTTCCAGTGCAAACAATATAAATGTCAGTGTCTAGTATACTAACACCATCATTAAACAAAGATGTTACTCCTCAACAGTGTTAATTTCCTAAATTCCATACAAATTTGTTTCCCCATAATTTTTCAGATTTCTATCTTTGAGAGATATACATCTTGTGCCTTGTAAACAGATAATAAAAACACATAAACCCACATTAACAACACACATTTACAAGACTATTAGTATTTATTGAGACTCAGCTTTTTTTTTTAGCTTTCATGTCCTTTTTCCTACCCTCTGTCCTAGAGGACTTTTTCCACTCTGGTTTATACAGTTCCTCTGCTTCTCCTTTTTTTCTGAGCTGATTGTTCACATAACAGCTGTCCACTTATTATTTATTTTATATTTGTTGACTGGGCTAACCTAACTGGATATATGTCCATTTCCAGTAGAGGCCCAGGGAGAAAAGCTCCAAGCATACGCAGTGGCATATCATATATTTTCTGAGCTGATTGTTCACGTAACAGCTGTCCACTTATTATTTATTTTATTTATTTATTTTACATTTGTTGACCGGGCTAGTCTAACTAGATATATGTCTATTTTCAGTAGAGGCCCAGGGAGAAAAGCTCCAAGCATAGGCAGTGACGTATCATATATTTTCTGAGCTGATTGTTCACATAACAGCTGTCCACTTATTATTTATTTTACATTTATATTACATGCAAATAACAAACAGAACATGAAGTAAAAAAAATACTTTTTTTTACCTTGTTTACAGATGTACAGACATTATAATTTATATCTAGTACAGTGGAGGATAGCATATTTAGAGTAAGAATACTCTTACAAAGTACTAAGAAGGAAATCTTGTTAAATACTAGTTAAAGGTAAGGTTACTGATTAACCCAGGTAATCACAATAGAACAACAGAGCAGAGAAGTCTAGGGAGAGTGAGATGGGGACTGAGATATTAGTCGGGGTTAGAACAGGGACATAGCCAGTGTGTATTAAGGTATTCTTTAAGGTATTTTTTGAAAAGCAGTGTGGAAGAAAGAGATGTGAGTTCCCTTGGAAGCAGGTTCCAGGTTTTTCCCACTGTGTTAGTGAATAGTGAGTCCCCTGCCTGGTTGTTTGATTTAACAGTGGAAACTAGAAGCTTATTAGCTGAGTGTAGTGTTGGCAGATTTTTATATGGGGTAATCACATTAGTGAGGATTGAGGTACTCTTGGGGTGGTAAAGGATCTTTTGGGTGAAGGCGTATTGTTGATAAAGTAGGTGGTTCTGCAGTTCTAACCATCGTAGTTGTTTGAGGTTGTGACAGTGGTGGGTTCTGAAAGGGGTACCAGTGGCAAATCTGGCAATGCTGTTATAGCTGGTTGCAAGTTTGCTAAGGTTGCTTTTAGATAGATTGGTATAAATGGCAGAAGCATAGAACAGGGTAGAGATAAGGTGGGTCTAGGCAAAAGTAGTTCTAGCTTCTTGTGTAAGTAAGGGTTTGATTCTATAAAGGGAACCTAGTTTTTTGTTGACAGATTTTATAGTAGTATTAATATGATCATCATAGCTAAGGTTGTGGTCTATTGTAATTCCTAGGAGTTGGGTTGTAGTGTCTGGAGCTATGCTAGTTCCATTGTTGGAGGTTACTGTGAAGTGAAATTGTGGTGACTTTTGGGTAGGAGCAAAAAGCAATAGTTTTGTTTTTTTTTGGGGTTAAGGAGGCAATGTTGCATAAACCAGTTTTCAACAATATTAAATACTGTTTGGGTAAGGGTCTGGAGAGAGGTTAGGGACTTAGCTGAACATATTAAAGTAGAATCATCTGCATATTTGTATACAGGTGGCTTGTGGAATTTTGGCATTTAAATCATTAACAAAAACTGAGAAGAGAAGAGGGCCTAAAATAGAGCCTTGAGGTACTCCAATGTTAACAGGGGGGGGGGGGGTGCATAGATAGATTATTATTCCAGAGTACTATTTGCTGTCTGTTTTCTAGATAGGAGTTAAACCAAAGTAATGCCTCTGGGTCAAGTGATAGGGCTTTTAATATATCCATAAGTAGGTGATGGTTAACCATGTTGAAAGCTTTTGAAAGGTCAATAAATAGAGCAGAAGAAAGAGAGTTTTTGTTACGATGTTTGTTTATACAGTCAGAAAAAGATAGCAGGGCAGTGGTGGTACTATGAAATGGCTTGAAACCATGCTGACAGTTGGCAAGTAAGTTATTATGGAGAAGGTGGTCAAGTAGTTGTTGATGGATGCATTTTTCCATTATTTTAGCTATTGGAGAGAGTAAGGCAATTGGGGGAAAGTTAGAAATCTCAGTACAAGTACCACCCTTATGTAGAGGGATGATATAGGAGACTTTCCAGATGGAAAGGATTGTGTTTTCTGTAATTGTTCTATTTATAAGGATGGAAATTGGATAGGCAATGGTTTAGCTGCTATTTGCAGGTATTTGGCTGGTAGACAGTCAGCTGAAGGGGTACATGATTTGAGTTTTTGAAGGAGGGTGCAGACAAGGGATGTAGTTATGGAAGTATATGAAAGGAGGGAATTGGGCTGTTTGTAGTGATTAATGGGTTAGTGCTAACAGGTGGTAGTGTTTTAGCTAGAGTTTGAATGGTTTCAGTGAAGTAGTTGTTAAAGGCATCAGCAATTTGCTTAGGGTTATTATGGGAGATACCTGATGGGGCAGGAGTTTTAGAGTGCCCTGACTGAAATAGTTTGTTAATGCCTGACCAGAACTTTTGTGGTTTTTGCTGGTGGGTTTGTTGGAGGTGAAGGTAATAGTTTTTTTTATCGAGCAGAATTTCTTTTTTGGTAGCATTTCTTAGCTGTTTAAAGTAAAGGTGGTCTGATGGGTTTTTGGAGGATCTCCATTTGGCCCAGATTTTATTAAATAGAATGATATTTGCCTGTTTTTTTTTAGTGAGCCAAGGTGCAATTTTGGTTCTTATACAGGTAGAGCGAGAGGGGGCATGGTATTCCAGGATTTGTAGGAATTTTATATTAAAGTAGGTCACTGCTTCATCAAGTTGAAGATGGTGTAGTGGTGACCAGTCACATGCCTTAAGTTCATTCTGGAAGCTCTCTGGATAAAAGTGTTTTTTAGAGCATGAGGCTTTGAAGTTATTTGAGTTGGGGCTATGGGTTTTTTTTTTAATTATGTAGGTTAGAGCGTGGTCACTAATGTCATCTGGAAGGGTACCTGGTATATATTTGTCAGGATGGCTGTTGATAAGGATCCAATCTAGGATGGTTTCCTTACTGCCTGGTTTGTGAATTCTAGTAGGGGTGGTTATCATTTGGGAAAAGCCGTATAGATTTATGTTGGTGATATAATTAGGGGAGTTACATGTGGCCCAGTCTATATTAAAGTCACCTAGCACTATGGTTTCCTGAGGTAGGTGAGTAGAGAGGCAACTAAGGATGTTTTCAAGAATATTGATATTATTTCCAGGGGGAAGATAGGAGCAAATTAAGTAAATAGATTTACTGTTGTTGATTTGAAGTTTGGCAGTAAGGGTTTCCATATTAGTATCTAAGGGTAGGGGCACATTGAAGGATGTAACCTGAAGTTCTGTTTTATAGAGAATGGCTACACCCCCACCCCTTTTGGCTTTGCAGTACTGCAGTCAGGATGTTGTATCCAGGAGGGGTAATTTCATGGTCATGAGTTGAGGGCTTTAGCCAAGTTTCTGTAATACAGAGGATATCAAATGAGTGCACTTCTAGGAGTGCATGAAGTTGTGAAATTTTATTGTTAATGCTACGAATGTTGAGGTGGGCTATCAGGGGAGAGTTAAAGGGTCTTTTTGGCATAGTTGTATTATGAGAAGTAGGATTGAGTTGGTCACTGGTAATTTTGTTATTGGGGCCAGGGTTTGGATGAATGTCGCCATCTAATAGGGGGTGTTGTTGAGGTGCTTTTATAATCTTTAGAATTTTGTAATAGTTATTTAAAGTTTTCTTGTTTTGGAAGTAACTAACATGGTTGGATCTATGATATTTTGGTAGTATATAGATAGAAGTGGAGGTTATATTTATGTGGATGAGGGTGTTAATGTGAGAAGCAGATTGAGTTTGTTGGTGGGGGTGGTGGTGTTCAGTAAGTGAATAATGTTCATAAATGGTTAGAGTATAGGGCATAGTTAGAGAAGCTAGGATAGAAGTTAAGAGTAGCAGGTTTGAGTATGTAGTCTTCAGTATTGAGGCCATTAGGAAGAGTGGGATTACAGGAAGAGTAAAGATTGAGAGAAGAGAATACTATAAGATAAAATAGAGGTGGTTGCAGGAGAGAAAGTTGTACAAAGTTATCAGAAAGGATGATTAGAGTGCAAAGAGTAGGGAGAGGATATAAAAGCTGTAAAGTTGTTAAAGGGAGTAGTAGTAGGTGGGGATGGGTAGTTAATTGGCAGAGGTAAGTGATACGTTAATTAGGGGAGGGGTGTGGTATCAGAAGTATAAAGTTAGCTGCACTAGAGTGGGTGGGAATTGGGGTAGGGTAGGGGAGCAAAGTGAGCCCAAAGGGCGAACGGAGCAGGTTAAGACAAGTAACTGAAGAAATGTCAGCAAAAACAATCTGTAAGCACTGACTACTGAGGTACTTTCAGTTGGTACAGGTAAGTAAGGAGGGAAGGATACAGTGGTTGTAATGGTGAGGGGTAGCTGAGTGCAATTAAAGTGGAAAGTAGCAGATAGAGTGGTAAAGAAAGGGCAGGAAAAAAGTTCCTTCTTTCTTTGTTAGATTAGGATCTGATCTTTAATTAGGGTCAATTCTGGGGAGAAAACGTAGATGTACAAAAGAAAATAGCCTAGTTCAGGGTGCCACCTAGTGGCCACAAATTATATAGCAACCAAAACTAGAGTACAGAGATGGAACGTAAAAGTATTACAAGGTTCCATGAACAATTACGGGAGATATCCCAGGGAGAGGAGAAAGTATAAATATTGAGGGGTAGAGAGGGGGTATGGCTGCTGGGTATCCTGGCTAGGTAGTGCACCTCAATGGATACACAAGTTCTTAAGCCA
Organism: Protopterus annectens; assembly: GCF_019279795.1. Classification (NCBI taxonomy): domain Eukaryota; kingdom Metazoa; phylum Chordata; order Ceratodontiformes; family Protopteridae; genus Protopterus; species Protopterus annectens. The sequence goes on along the minus strand of NC_056747.1, from coordinate 433,285,177 downwards.
GTGTTCAGTTTTACCGCTAGGTTAAGATAACACATACTTTCTTGCCTCCTTGGTAGCGGGGTTCCTAAACCAGGCGGCAAGTTTCTTTTTATATGAAGAGATGCTTAGAATATTTTGCAGGGTTCCTTTTCACCAGGTAGGTCGAGGTATCAAAACCTTGTTACAGGATAGATTATTTGAAATCTAGGAATGGTGGGGAAATGAGAAAAAAAAATGAAGGGTAAGAAACAGTCATCTGCTTAGACTTAGGTAGTAACACAGCATTTCTGTTCCAAAACGCTTATAAGCATTCATTACTGAAATTTCAGACATATAGCAACACAGAATACAATATCCAAGTCTAAAGGCACCATTACACAGTCACAAGGCACAGTTTAACCAAAAGTAAGGTAGAGTTCTAAGTAGCTTAACACAGTCTAGCTAGGAATGCTTTTACAAAGTACAACGTTGTTCTACTAGGTTATTAAATAGTATACAACAGTGAGCTATAGGACACTGAGGCTGCTTGCAACATGAAGAACTTTGAGATACTGCATTCAAGCTAGTTCATCATTAGCAACCATAAAAGAAACAGGAATAGGCAGTAGCATTGCAGGTCCATTAAAGCATAATTAACAAAAGCATATAAGATAGTCAACTTATTCAGACATATAGAGTCAAAAGGTTAATTTATAGTAGTTAGAGACGACTACCCGTATTACTGCTCACACAAGTCTGAGGTGTTGCAAGCCTTTCTCCACTTCAATATATGCCTCAGAGGAATTTAGATTATCAACAGAGGGGGTTAAAGGGGGTTACATATCTCAATTTTCACTTCCCAGTAAGCCTATCATCATTGTGAACAAAATTAGCTTCAACTTCTTCATCCATATCTTTCTTCTCAGCTACCCTTATTTGTTCTGTAATTATATCCTTCACATTTTCAATGCCTTCTATATTTTCCTCTTGTACTGTTAAATCTTCATGTTGTATACAGTCAAACAAAAAATGCCCTTCCTCCCCATTTAACCTGCTTTCCTCGTTGCTTTTATTCATTTTATAACCCATATATCCACAGTGCTTGCCCTTAACCATTTTACAGCTTTGAATAAAATGTTCCATGTTCTCACAGAGATAAATGTGTTTCAGTTTGCCTTGGTACTCAAAAGTACCACTTAAACCTTTCACAAATGTCACACTAGAGGAATTTTGCAAACATCCTGTTTACATTTCACAACATCCATTCCCAACCAGCATTCTATACATCTCTCTCTCATCTGTTGTTGTCTTAATATTTTCAATTTTGTCTCAATATTTAAGGAAAACGTGCTTTTAATACTTTGAGTTCTTTAACATCAATTCTGAATTGCGCAAACACATACTTTTTAAATCCAGTCCTTGACCAATAAAAATTTAACTGTTACATATGTAAATGTCGTTTGTTTTCTTTTCACATTAATTTAGGAAGTTATGTGGCAAAATTTTAGTTTCAAATGCTACATCACAGAAGGCCTCTTTACCAAAATTAATAAAAGATCTTACATATTTTACATAAAATCCTAATAGCGTCACTAAATTATTTCAAATTAGCACTCTATAAGCACCATTTTTAGTTCTTACTCTCAAACTATTATTTTTTTAACAAAAAACATTAACAACACCTTCTATACTGCCTTTTGTTACCTCTGAAAGTACTCTGAAATGATTCTTCTTTGCAACTACCATTATTAAAAACTTGTTCTTTCTCTTTTCTTCCTTACAATCTGGTATCTCACCCCACAATAAAGCAGACTCATGTCCTGGCTCCTCCTTGTCTAGCAACTCCAACAATTTTTGTCCTGCATTCCACCATCTTCTAGATCTATTATTACAATATTTCCTGCACATAATCAATCTGAGAAGCAGCTGCTTATTTGTCTCATCCACTACGTTATCAGAATCAGCTCCCAGTCTTCACAACAACATCCAATACCTTATCCATCAGGATTTCTTCTATTCAGCATAATTTCAAATGGCTTTACACTGCTGTCCTCCAGGCTATTACTTCTGCTAGCCTCCATCTTGGTGTTCTTCCAAACACTAATGACAGTTCTCTGTCACCATCTAATGCTCAAAAAAGAGTAGGGGAAGTTTCCCAATCCCCTAGCTAAATGTTCCCTAGTAGTATAAAATATCACTTCTAATGTCCCCTGAAGTGAAGCTACCAAACCTGCTATAAACATGCTCAGCAAAGTATAAAGTATATAAATAAATTGGAAAAAAAATTGTGATGTCCAGGCCTTGTAATGGACAGATGATTTACTTTTAGTTTAGTATAGTATTCATAATGCAATCAATAATACCTGAAGATACATCTGTCATGAAATTTTCATGGGGCCAATGTGGAGAATGCCAATTACATCACTGTTCACTAACTGGAAACTTCAACTAACATATTATACTATTTGTCTTTATTGTAAACAATATATTCCTATTGTTCAGAAAATATGTTTGAATGAAATAACAACATGGAAACAGTCTAACCCAACTTCCATTCATGATATTAAACATAGAGACCTTGTTTATATTTTTCACTTTACAGGAGTCATGCCCTCCAGCCCAGGTAGAAGAGTCACTGAATAATACCACTTTCTACAAATACTGCAATCTGGTCTGATGGCTCAGCAAGATGAATACATGTTTCAAATGCCAGAAAGGTGAAATCAAATGAAGGAGGATCACACAAGCACCAGAAGCAATCAGTCCAGTAATATCAGATCCAATAATATTAGCCTTATCAGATGAAACCCTCAGACCTTTAGTGGACAGCAGTGGATATGCCAGCATACCCAGATCCAAAAGCCAATCTATTACCAGTTCAGGAAAATTATTACTGGCATCATTACTAGTAAGACTGAAGGTATAGCCCTAGAGTTATTGAATGATCTAGGCAGCCAAACACCACTCATGGGAGTTGTCAAGTTACAGGACCAGAAGTGGAGTGTGTCTGAGAACATCAAATTATCAACAAAGAAGAACTTTGCATCCATCTCTAGATTTATTTTTGAGCAAACCCTATAGCTATACTCACTTCCGAACTACTATAGATACATTGTTTCACCATTATCACAATAGTCATCATCTTACCCCCGCACATTCAGTTTTCATCAGAAATTCTAAGCACTGTGCATTTTTCTACTTTTACTACAAAAAGAAGTTTTACAGAATGCTATCTAAAGCCCAATAGATTCTTCTTCTGCCATGTACAGAAAACAACCAGTAATGAACAAAAAAATCAAACTAAGGAAAATAATGACATGGAAGAGATATGGACAAATGGAACACAACTCCACCAACTAGGATAAAAGATTTATTGAGCGCTTTCATCCTGGTAACTAGACTTCATCAGAATAATCACAAACACAGAAAACACCCATTACATACATCCTGCCTTCTTCAGATTGGTCAACCAAAATTAATTAATAAAACCTAAACTATATATGCTATTAAAAATTATATAAACTGTACAGTGGAATGAACATTTTCTAAAACATTCCACTCATAAAAAATAAGCAGCTTTGAGTTTCAGTAATGCACTTAATGATATCTGGTCATTAAGACCAGGTAATTCCATTGCATTCGGGTTTTACATAGGAAAAACCAAGAAGGCTCTAAAACAAAGAATACACCAGCATTTTTATGACATTAAGAATAAGGTGGATAGTAACACCCTATTCAAACATGTCAACTCTAATTTCACACATTATTTAAAATTTTTTGTTATTGATTATGTTGACTTGGGATATCGAGGGGGTCTCATGGTTGATTTCTTGGAGCACAAAGAAAGTATATGGCAGATCAGGGCAAATGCAATGGAGTTACCTGGTCTTAATGACCAGATATCATTAAGTGCATTACTGAAATTCAAACCTGCTTATTTTGTATGAATGGGATGTTTAGAAAAAGTTCATTCCACCGTGTACATTTTGTATTATTTTTTAATAGGATATATAGTTTAGGCTTTATTAATTAATTAATAGCTTAATTGATTGACCAATCTGATGAAGGCAGGATGCATTTATTGGATGTTTTTTGTGTTTGTGATAATTCTGATGAAGTCTAGTTACTAGGACAAAAATGGTCAATAAATCTTTTAACAAAGTTGGTGGAGTTGTATTCCATTTGTCCAAATCTCTTCCATGTCTTTATTTTTCTTAGTTTGAATTTAAGCTATACATTTAAATACTCATAGGTTACATGACCTTCAAACTACCATGTCTCTCTAAATAGTGTTTTGAGACTTGCATCTGAAAGCTATAGGACTTGATTTTTATTATCACTGATTTTATCACCTTTTACAGTTATTTACTTTTATTGTTATTTCATTTTGTATTGTTGTTTATTGTTTTATTGGTGTATATCTATCTATATATACATATTTATACAGAGAGAAAGTACACATTATTTTATTGTATTGTATTAAAAATGTGCATTTAATTGAAGGTCACATGACTTTTGAGTATTTAGCACCCCCCCCAAAAAAGTTCAGAAGGATAATCATGCTAAGCCTCTGACCCAGTGACATAATGAGCATGTCACATGGAGTCTTAAAACAGAAATTTTAATTTTAACAAGGAAAAGAAAAATTACAGGCATTTCTCCCTGCTTAAAAGTACAGTTTTGTACCTACCATAAATGTAGATGTTCGAAGATCCACATTGCTGCAGTCCTTACACTTGGGTAGTCCACTGTCCTCGGTCGGCCCGAATATCAAAGTATAAGGCTGACGTCGGTCAAGGCGCATTTGACTGACATCAGAACGTCAGGGTACAAATGCGCATGACCGACGTCATATCCTCAGTCTTTTCTTGCCCCAGATGTCAGAAGACCCTAAAAATAAAGGTCAAAACCAAAAGACAGCAAACAACCAACCCACCACCCTTGCACTAACTATATGTACAATATATACAAAATACACAATATGTACAACCCAACCCACACAACCACCTCTAACTACAGAGGGAAGGAGGGAGTAAATTGGACTGCAGCAATGTGGATCTTCGAACATCTACATTTATGGTAGGTACAAAACTGTACTATGTTCATCTCACATTGCTGCAGTCCTTACACTTGGGTAGAATCCCAAAGCAGAGGTAAGGGAGGATGGCTAACTACAAGGAAGCAGGAGCTGCCAAGATGCCCTGCAAAACAGCAGTGGCAAAACCAGCCCTGGATTTAGAGTAAAGTGGCAGGTGATAATGCCTAGAGAAAGTATGCACTGAACTCCAAGTAGCTGCCTCCAAAATATCCTTGGTTGCCACTCCTCAAAAAGCTGTTGAAGTGGCAGTAGCCCTAGTGGAATGAGGCCTAATCCCAGCTGGAATCTCCTTGCCATGATGGGAATAACAGAAAGCAATGCAAAACCCAATCCACTTAGAAATAGTTTGTTTTGACACAGGCTTGCCCTGAGAACTCAAAGCAAAAGAAACAAACAACTGCTGAGACTGCCTGAACCCTTTAGTTCTGTCCAAATAATATCACAACTGCCTGTGTACATCTAAAGTGTGCAAAATCTTTTCCCCTTTATTTTGGGGATTTGCATAAAAAGTAGGCAAATGAATAGTTTGGTTTAAAGCCACACTAGAAACCACCTTAGGCATAAAGGAAGGATTAGTGCGTAATGATACCCTATCCTTATGGAAAATCAAGAAAGGCTCAACCGCCATAAGGGCCTGCAATTCAGAAACCCTTCTTGCAGAAGTAATTGCCAACAAAAAAGCAGTCTTCCATGATAAATATTTCAACTCAGAAGTAGCTGCAGGCTCAAAAGGTTGTAGAGTGAGTTTCTCCAACACAAAATTGAGATCCCAAGCAGGAGTAGGAGCTCTTCGTGGGGTCTTATATTCTTTGCCCCTCTAAGAAATTGCTTGAACAAAGGATGAGAAAACAATGGTGGGTCACAATCATAGTGAGCGAAATTGCTGCAGCATGAACCTTAATAGAAGAGAAAGACAAACCTTTGTCCAGTAACTCAGTAAGATATTGAAGAGCCACACTCAAATTAGGCTCAGAAACATCAAAATCTTTTGCTGCACTCCAAAATAAAAATCTCTTCCATTTATCTGCGTACACTTTCCTTGTACTAGGCCTTCTAGCTTCCAAAATCACATTCAAAACTTGTTGTGGAAGATGAGACCCTTTATGGATCAAAACAGAATATGCCAGGCTGTTAGGTGAAGAGAGTGAAGTTTGACATTGAGCAAATGGCTGTCCTCCTGTGACAACAGGTGTGGAATCGAAGGCAAAGGCCACGGAGGCTTCCGTACCAGACTTCTCAGTAATGGATACCAGTGCTGTCGAGGCCAATCTGGAGCTATTAAAATCATCCTTGGCTTGTCCTGTCTGACCTTTAGAAGTACCTTTGGGAGGAGAGGCAGAGGTGGAAAGGCATACACATGAAGATTGCTCCAATTGAAAGAAAGAGCATCCACTTTCCAAGCTGTGGGATGAAACCTTTTTGTGCAAAACTTTGGCAGCTGATGGTTTAGTGGAGAAGCGAAAAGATCTATGTCTGGAGTTCCCCATGACACTGTCAATTTCTGAAACACATGAGGATCCAATTTCCACTCGTGGGGATCCATAATTCGTCTGCTCAACACATCTGCTAAGGAGTTCTGTGCTCCTGGCAGAAACCTTGCCTGAAGATTGAGTTGTAACTTGAGAGCAGTCTCCCACAAAATCATTGCTTGCCTGCATAGAGGATAAGAATCGTTCCCCTTGCTTGTTGATGTACCACATGACAGTTGTGTTGTCTGTTAGAATCAACACCTGCCCTGGAAGAAGTAAATCCTTGAAAGCTATTAATGCAAACTGGACTGCTAACATCTCCTTTAGATTGATATGTAGATGCTGTAGTCTGGCAGGCCACTTGTCTTGTATCCACTTTCCATTTAGATGAGCTCCCCAAGCTTTGTCTGAGGCATCTGTCGTTAAAATCTGACTCGCCTCTGGCCGGGTCACAGAGAGTCCCTTGTTTAGGTGACATTCCTGAGCCCACCACAAAAATTCCTTTTGAATGCAAGGTATTATTTGAATGACAGTGTCTAGATCCTGGCAGTGCTGTGTCCATACATTTTGAGATACCATTGTAGCTTCCTCATATGCAGTTTGGCATTGGGAAGCACCAGAATACAAGATGCCATGAACCCTAAGGCTTGAAGGACTGTCCTTGCAGTCAGCTCGGACTGATGAGATAGCTGATGGAAGTAAAGGGATAGACTCTTTTGTTTGTCCGGGGTTAAAAAGGCCATCTGGGATGCTGTATTCAGTCTCACACCCAGAAAGCACATGTCTTGAGAGGGTACTAGACTGGACTTTATTTCGTTCACAGAATACCCTAGGCATCTTAGCACTGCTATCACATATTCCAAATGACGAAGAAGCTCTTCCCTTCCTTGAGCCAGAATCAGGCAGTCGTCCAAATAAGGATAGATCTGTATTCCTTTCAGCCTGAAGAAAGCTATCACTGGAGCCAGAACTTTTGTGAACACTCTGGGCGGAGTAGATAAGCCAAAGGGCAATGCAGAGAACTGATAGTGAAAAGTCCCAGCTTGAAAACGCAGATACTTCCTGCAACTTAGTCTGATAGGAACATAAAGGTAAGCCTCCTTGAGATCCAAAGTTACCATCCAATGATCTTTGCCCAGCAGAGGCAAAAGCTGTTGTAACATCAACATTTTGAACTTGGGAATGTCCAGATAAGAGTTGAGGATAGATAGATCCAAAATTGGTCTCCACGTGTTCCCCTTCTTTGGTACTAGGAACAGGCGAGAATAAAATCCTAGGCCCACTTCTGGCATAGGGACCGGCTGTATGGCCCCTAGTTGAAGTAACAGAGAAATTTGCTTGTGAGCCTCTATTCTTTGTTGAGGAGGAACGTCTGGCATGCCCCTGAACGGAGGCAAGGTATGGAAATAAAACCTGTAACCTTGGTGTATGATATCCAATACCCATTTGTCTTGGGTAATTAAACTCCAATTTTCTTTGAAAAGTGCCAACCTTCCTCCCAAAGGTGCTGCGAGGCGAGAAGGCTCTGGCAGCTGAAAAGGTAGGTCATTGGGTCTGTTTACGAAAGGACTGACCCCTGCCCTCACCTGAAGACTGTGCAGGAGAACTCCCTGTTCTAGGCCTGAAAGAGCCCTGAGCTCTGCCCCTACCACGTCTAGATCTACCCATAGACTGGGAATCATAAGAAGGATACGTCCACCCTTTAGCAGGCCAATTTCTGCTAAACTTTGGAGGCTGAACCTGCAAAAAATCTTTAACAGTCTGCATAGACTTTGCTTTGTCTTCCATTTTCTTTAAAACTGCCTCAACAGGAGGACCAAACAACACGTCAGATTGTAAAGGAGCATCTAAAATCCTTGTTTTAACATGCTCAGACAAATTTTGATCCCTTAGCCAGGCGTGCCTGCGAAGAACTGACCCAGTGGCAGCCACCCTAGATGAGGCCTGTACAGCATCAAAACCACATTGCAAAGAATGCTTACCCACCTGTTCAGAAACATGCACTAAATCTTGCAACTCTTTACAATCAATACCTACTGCCAAAGCATCAACCTTAGACTTTAATTGTGAAAGGAGATAGTTTTGGTATTTCAACATGTGAAACTGGCAATTCAAAGCCCTCATAGCAAGAGTGGAAGAAGTATAAACTTTCTTTCCCCATCTATCCAAGGCCCTAGCCTCTTTGTCTGCAGGAACCGGATTCTTAACAACAGAAGCCTTAACACCTTTAGGCCCCTGGCTAACAGTTTCTGGGTCTGCCCTAGGACTCTTAAAAAGATACTTATGAGCTTCAGGCACCCTGTAATACCTATCCGGCTTAACAGGAGCAGGAGGCAAAGAATCAGGATTAAGGGAAGCCTCTGTAAAACATCTTCCACTACATCCAAAACAGGAGGTATAGCCAAAGGCCTATGCTGGGGTAAAAACAAAAATTCCCTAAGCCTTTTCCTGGAATCAGAGAAGTCCTGACCTTCCCACTTAAAATGCTCCCTCATGGAATGAAGAGTTTCTGAAAAGAAAAATCCTCAGGAGGAGAAGCAGAAGGAGTAGAATCATCCACATCAGAATCAGAATAAGGAGAGTACTCCTGCAAGTCTTCAGCCGAAGACTCTGACACATCTGAAGCCTGCTCAAAACCCCCAGCTCAGGCTCCACCCTAGGCCTCTTATCAGGAGGGGGCATAGAACCCCTAATCAAAGTAATCAAATCTTCTGCCATTTTAAGCATATGCTTCTTGGGCACAGTACCTGAAGAGCTAGGGGTAACACCAACTGAAGCTAAACCTGGCCTGCCCCTGGGAGAAGCCTTAGAAACAGAAGGAGAGGGCCTAGCCACCCTTGGAAGGGAGGGAGTATAGTAACCTGAGAAGCCCCTCAGCTTGACTTGCCTCCTGAGAGGCCACATCTTGCAATACTAAAGTCTCACCCTGGGAACACAAAGAAACCTCCGGTGGAGCCACCGGCTCCACCGACACCTCTAAAGAACCGGCGTCCGGTACAGACGGTTTTTCCAGCCTAGGCTTAACTGCTTTGTCCTTGCGCTTCTTTGTAGAAGCGGGCGTCGGAGCATCCGACGGCATGTTATAATTGCACCGCTTCCCAAAGACTAACCTTGCACAATCCAATCTCCTCTTTATAGTGCGTTTATTAAATCTAGCACAAGAGCGACAGCCAACAACGTCGTGCTAAGGCCCTAAGCAAGGAATACACAAAGTATGATAATCTCTATGCGGTATCTGTTTCCCACAAGAAATGCAATTATTGACTTTTTCTGACATCCGGTAAATCACTGAGGCAAGAAAAAACTAAAATATACCCCAACGGGGTACTTAGCCAACTTTGAACTCGGTCTGAAACTTCGAAATCGAAAAATCTCAGAACGCCAACCGGCACTTGCAATGCTGCTTCTGCATCGGACCATGCGGCAAAAAAGACTGAGGATATGACGACGGTCATGCGCATTTGTACCCTGACGTTCTGATGTCAGTCAAATGCGCCTTGACCGACGTCAGCCTTATACTTTGATATTCGGGCCGACCGAGGACAGCGGACTACCCAAGTGTAAGGACTGCAGCAATGTGAGATGAAGAACATCTAGATTATACAATTTTCACATCTACCTTTAATACTAGATTAAGGAGTATATTGTATAATGTTATTAATAATGATCAGACCAGTATCCTAATCAATAGACTAACTTATGATCTTCTTCTTCTTCTTTTGGCTTTTCCCGGTTAGGGGTCGCCACAATGGAACTCTGGTCTGCTAATGATTGGCAGAAGATTCTTACGGTGCCGAGTTGCAGCCCGACGACCAACCTTCAATGAAGACACACCCATTCATGCATGTCTTTCGAATGCCACTCGACCGCAGGGAGGACATGCAGACTCCACACAGAAGGCGCTCCAGCCGAGAATCGAATGGGAGTACTTCTTGCTGTGAGGTGACAACGCTACCGCTGCACCACCACGGCTTCCAGTAGTCTATCTTAGGATAACTAGTTATGACCAATTTCTGATAATTGCTTTTGCCCAAATCAAAAAGAATAATTATTTTAATATTATCATAATAGACTAACTTACGATAATATTAAAATAATTATTCTTTTGATTTAGGCAAAAGCAATGATCAGAAATTGGTCATAACTAGGTTTGGTACCAAAAAAAATGTCAGCACTGTAAATTGGAATTATTTATGTAAAACCCTAGAAATGTATGTATTCTTAAAAAAACTTTCTTAGCTTAATAAGAAATGTATATCCCAACACTAAAGCTTATACTAAGATAGGTCCCTTTCTCTCTCAGGCAATTAGTTTAAATAAGGTAAGGATGCAGGTTACACTTTGTCCTCATTGATGTGTGTTCTCATTACAGAACTCTGTGCTAATAGTGTTAGGAATAATCAAAACAAAAATGAAGGATTTATAATCTCTAATAGCTTTCAAACTAAAATCCATCTGTTTGTTGATGACATTTTGTTAACAATATGAAACAAACTGATTAAGGAAATAAATAATAAGATCAAAACATTTCAGTTTATTTACTCAGTTAAATTCAATAATAAAAAAGAAACATTTCTATTAAATCAACAAATCGCTCTTTCGTTGAAAATGAGGTTTGAGCTCAATGGGATAAACAAGACATAATTTAGGTAGGGATAAGAATCTAACTAGATATACACTTAAGTGCACAAAGTAACTTTAGAGTTTTATACACGAGGTTAACAAGCTAATGATGTCAACATACAAATGTAGATATGTTTGTTTAGTTATTAATATACACTATATGTCATATTTGAATGAGAAGGAAAGGAAAGTTACTCTAGGATTATTTGATTATGTATATCTATTACAAAATGAGAACTGTTTCATAAGAAAAGCTTATATAAATTACATAAACTGAATTTGAATCATAACACTGAAACAGTACTGGAATTAACTTGACATCAGTGACTTGAATGATATAAAGAATGAAGAGAAAAAAATCTTAACTTTGAAATCAGTTTGTTTAACTTCTTCCATTATTTACTCGATAATAATAATGTGAAAGTACATTTATAGAATATTTATCACACCATATATAATGTCTAAATTTAATAAAATAAATAAATATGTTGGAGATGTGGGGAAGATAAAAAGGAAGACAAGGTACAATTCATGCATTGATTGTAATAAATTAAATAAAAATAATTTAAAGGGCTATAGACAGATAATTATAAGTTAACAAGATTAATAATTCTAATGAATGCATCAGTACTGAAAGAAAGTAGTAATGACCAGCTTGCATGTTATGGAACTTATGGCTGTTGCAAAATAAAAATTCTACAAAAATTTGAAATCTGAATCTTTGTATTTATATTAATAATTTTTAGAACTATCCTCAATACCATACAAAAAAGAAAAACATACAATTAAGTTATGGTCAAAGAGTAAAAAAACAGGAATTGTGGGAAGAATACATACATGGGAGGAATGAGGTTTAAAAGAAGGCAGGACTTAATAAACTCTGTAATGTTTGACTGAAAATGATTGGATAGATTATAAGTGATGTATAATGTTTGCAACTGGGAGTATGTCAGTATTGTTTGTGAGGTAAAATTCTTGCAACTAGGATTGTGTTGGTGTGGTTCATTTTCATTTATATAAATCCATGATTGCTTATGTCATAAGTGATAGTTTAATAAAGATGTTTCTTGTTTAAAAAAAGGGTCAGGAATTCAATAATTGATGTAATGTTGCATAGGTTATACGATATACAGCAATATATGGGAAGTATAATGTTTGTTAGTGTTAATTTAATATAGTTTGATTACTTTTGCATAAATGTAAATGTGCCTATGTCTCAAGTGATAATTCAATAAAGATGTTTAAAACAAAAGAGTAAAACTAAAATGTTGGTTGCTAGAACAAGTTACAAAGGTTGTTGAAGAAACGGTATAACAGTAAATTGTAAAATACTACTTTATGCTAGTCTGATGATACAAACCTTTAATTTAAAAGTTTAAGGCCTTATAGTTTGGATTTTTTTGTACATGTTGTATATAGAGAGAAGCTAACAAAAATTGTTGCAAAAAAGAAATTCTCTTTAGGAATGCTGCCTCGACCTCTGCCAGCACCCCCCCCCCCACATTTGTTGGTAACTGTCGTAGCCTCTTTTTTCACAGACATTTGCTATTCAGCAACATGAAGGCCGAATTTAACTTATATCAAAACACACCTGTCTATATCCAAAGTGAAAGAGCTTTCTCATCCATAGAATGTTTTCAGTTTTTCAAAAGCAATGTTTCTGCAATATGAGGAACTAATAAAATAAACTGTAACAAATCAATGGGAAATTTTATAGATCTTGAGCAGAGAACATAGGATAGAAGTGCCTGGCAGCTTTGTAACTAACTCAGTGAAAAATACACAAAAGACTTGCCAAAGGAGTAATCTCATTGCATATCAAACTAAGTGACCTCATAAAATCTGCATCTGGGGCACTGATCTTGGATCCTGCAATTCAGATGCACTAGAAAGAGGGTACAAAATGCCACCTATGGAGGGTGCATTGGATTAGTCATCTAACTGTATAATGTCTACTAGCTAGCTTATTGGCAGCAGATGTAAACTTAGAGTATGACTAAGTCAGATTCACAGATATCTCTCCATTTCATTTCACAACCAAATTTCCACCATGATTTCCTTGTATACTTCACATGTACTTGCCTCACCTTATCAAAATGTTTGAGTTCATGCCCCTGTTCACCAGGTAGTCAAGAGGTATCTTGAGAAACTTGCTTTTGAAGGTAGGATACAAAACTAAATCCTCGTACTCACCATTCATGATCCCACATGGAAGAAATAGACAAAGATATATGCAGTGATAGCAACATATATACTCAATGTGTATATTACGTAAATGCAATTGTCTATATAATGTCTGGTAACTTGTTGTTCATCTGGTCATATTACCAATTTCCTGTTTTGGGTCATTTATCTATTAATTTGATAACCAGGTGGATGGACTGGTCTCAGAAGTTTCTACAAATATTTATATATGATTTGTACATTTGCAATAAAAAGTAATATACAAGTTATGAGACCAATGACTGGTGTCAGAACTGTGGCCTTAAGCTCAATGCCAAAAAATGTGTCATCATCCCCTTTGGGAAAAACCCGGTTCCCATGAATTACCACATCGATGGTAGTCCACTGAACACAGAAGGAGTCATAAGAGATCTGGGAACACAGGTTGACAGCAACCTCTCTTTTGACCACATTGCCACTGTGGTCAGAAAGTCCTTCGATGTGGCACATCTCATTAATAAGGGTTTTGCATCCAGGAAGAAAGAGGTCATTGTCTCCCTCTACTCTTCCCTCATTAGGCCAATCATTGAGTACAATGCCCCATTTGGCATGCACTTAACTAGACACCTACAACTACTGTATAGACCGCAAAAATACTCCACAAAGAGGATCTTAGGCCTTAAACACTTGTCCTATATGAACCGTCTCAAAAATCTCCAACTATTCTCTGTCTCATATCGCCTACTTAGAGGCAATCTCTGCTTGACTTACAAAGCCATGTCTGACCCAGCTCTGTTAGAAATGCTACATTTAAAAAAATCCCAATCCCTCTGCATTACATGCTCCAGAGACCTCTACCTCATTACCACAATCAACAGAACAAGCTGGAGGGACAGGTTCATAACCCAGAGACTGCCCATGCTATGGAATAGGCTTCCCATACATGTCAAGCGGAGCATCTCACTGGCCCTCTTCAAGAGAAATATTGATGACGGGATAGGAAATAGAAAATTCACCCAGGGGATCACTCCAGTGCCTCTACTTGTCAGATGCACTTGGAACTAAGGTTGGGTGGCATAATGCCAGGGTAATCCTATGGGCTAGGCTTGTAAAGGCTCCAAGGCCATTAGCCTAGTACACACCTATGAACCTATAAATGCTTTGGCATGCAAAGAAAATGTACAACAGCAGACTCCATTTCTGTCTGTTGTTGCTTCCACCAAAATAATTTCCAACACAATAAATCAAGAAACAGTATGTTATACAAATACTGCAGATTGTTTATTTCTTTTCTTTTCAATGAATACTCTACAAAATGGAGTTGCACCACACAAGGGACAAACTTGTTTGGGTCTTGATCCTTTTTGTATGTTAGCAGATAGTGTGAATGTAAGCATACTCTAACAAGGGATTGGCCAGGAGATGTCATTAATGACTTACAGACCTAGTGACACTGCATCTGAGGGAAGGAAGACAACTGATACACTGGATGCAAAATCATGTTCTCAAGGTCAGACTTTGGGCCATGATTCAGATGAGGCTTGCGATGCTGTAGTTTGCAGCCAAAGAATAGCAGGGAGAATCCTAGACTATCCTGGAATTATCAAAACTCTTTCTATTCCTAAGATGGATCCTCAGTATCTGAGGGCTCACTGGACTTCAACAAGAGCTCCCTGGCACTCATAGAGAATAGTTCATTGTTCTTGAAGAATTATCCTTATTCTCCAACTAGGAAAACTGAGAGCCCTATGTTTAATGGGAAGAGCAGAAATGTATGCAGAAACTCACAACTGCAGTAATTTTGCTGTTACTACACATTGTCGCATAACATTAATAATTATACAAATTAAGGTTTGTGCTTTATGCCTTTGTACTTGCTACATATTCATACACAATGGTGCACCTAGTTGGAACATGCATGCATGCACAGAAGCACATATCCATTGCCATTCTCTTTTACGTTTCAAGAGTATGAGCGCATTAAGTAATGCGGTAATGATTAAAATTCATACAGTTTTTTTCTGATTCAACAAAAGACATGGGGTTTGACATTATTGCCATTTTGCACCAACACATCTAAATACCCAGTGTTATAATTTTTTAACAGAATATTACTTTTTGCTTCAAACTAGCACACAGGTATGTTTCAAACAGCAGTAACTTCAAGGTATTTATTTATTTAATTTATTGAAATAGTACTTCTAAGCTTTGTCAAGGTTGTTATGTCTTTCGGCTTTTCCCGGTTAGGGGTCGCTACAGTGGAACTCCGGTCCGCTAATGATTGGCAGTAGATTTTTACATGCTGAGTTGCCGGCCCTGATGCACAACCTTCAACGAAGGTACGCCCATTCACGCATGTCTCCACACAGAAGACGCTCTAGCTGAGAATCGAACAGGACAATGTTTTACTGTGAGGCAACAATGCTACTGCAGCACCACCACCGCAGTGGTAAAGTAGCAATATTTCCCAAATGTTTTGGGTTATGAAGAGTTACTTTATAAACTCTCAGGGCAGCACCCTATTGTGCTATTAACTATGAACAGGGTAGATCTGTCTAGAATATATTTGATCTGAAATGCATGACTTCAGCATTCTGGTTGTTCATCATCTGTGGATGGTCTACATTATCTGTCATTCTGTTTTAAGGATATTAGTAATGAATCATCCTGCAGTGTGAATATAATCTTCTTTTTTAGTCATGTATGTAATCTCTCTTTGGATAGAAATAAACTTATGATCTGGTCAGCTGCATCATTCTTTGACACTATACTTCACAATTATCTCTCTGTTGGTTTGGCAGTATCCAAACTATTCATAGTTCATAGATTAGTCATACATGTGTCTTTGGTAAGTGACATGCAAGTTGTCACTAAGCACTGGGAGAAGTGGAAATAGTCCCCTCAAGTGATATCATCAACATATTCAGTAGGTGATCCTTCACAGATCAGTTGCTTATGTTGTAATTTGCAACCTATTTTAGTACACTTCTTAAATGGTTTGTATTTCATCTCCACATACCATGCCTCATTCCTACTGTATACTTTTCTAGACCATTTCCTGTGACAATGTGGCTCATCTGCTATTTGACATTTACTACACATTCTGGCTTGAGGTCATTATTTGTTGGCCTACAAAATATTATTAAAAACATACTTTCATGTTTCTGAACTTGAGAGGTCTGTGCAATTCTGTACTCCTCAAAATGTATTATGTCATTTTTAAATGCATAAATTTCTATCAAAAATAATATAATTTGTGCAACGCTGCTGGCTGAGTGCAGTATATATTCATAAGCAGAAAGAAAATGGCCTATCTTGTATCAGAGGAACTTTGCATTGAGGTTCAAAACTATGATTATTTCTAAAACTATTTGGACCAATCTTTCATCCAGCTGTTTTCAGGCTGGAGAACTGATGCATAAAAAGTTTTTAATTCCATTTTGATAAATGCCTGTCTTAAAGTCTGTTGACCTGAATGGCAGATATTTTCCACTACCTATCTTCTCAGGTTGCTCATTCTATGCAAATACTCTTCTAAGCTTTTTAGCCACTGGGGAATATGGATAAAGTAGCCATTTATTATAAGTATTGCTGATAATATGGAACTCAAAACATGAACATGAATACTTTGCTAGGGTGTAGATGGCCATTAGCAAGAATAACAGAGTGCTTATATCATTGTATTTTAACCATTACTCATTCAACACACAAATTAAATCCTCTATTCATATATCCATACAGGGCCTCCCTGTACAGAATGAACTTAATTTTAGCTGTTCCCAGGTAACTCTTGAAACTATGCAACACTTCTGACTGTAGTTGTTTTTCTCAAATCACAACTCTGAGCCTAAACAGTAAGAGTCCTTTGTGACAAAGAGGGGGTATAGTATGACATTTCCTATACCCCACTACTTAACAGCTATAGCATACACATGACTGAGTATAGGATTATTGGTTATATCTCAAATGTCAGTTATTTTTAACATATATATTGAATTATCACTTAAGACATATGCATACATCCATTTATATATATACTAAAACAAACCATGTTAACATTTTCACAGTTACAAACATTATACATTACATATTTTCTTTTATACAATTATCATCAATCTAACATTACATAAATTGAACAATTTCTGACTTCCCTTAAACCTCAGATCCTTCAAATCATATTCTCCATGAATTACACCCACACTTTGTTTTTTTTATATATAATTTGATCCTAGCCTTTTCTAAAGATCCTGCTTCCTGTTCTTTTATTTCTGTTACAATATTCATTACTTCAAATACAATTGGTTTAGACTTTGATTTCCATTTTCTAATAATTGTGCATTTGACGGCCACCAGAATTAAACTTAACAAGGCCTTACTATGTCAATGTACGCAATTCAGTTCATATATCCCAGTTCAAAAAATCATTTACTTAGTTACACCTATTTGCTTACATAATATTTCTACCTGAGTACTCTGTAGGGATTTTTTAAAGTCTGCCAACTCATTACAATCCCAAAACTTATGTTCCCCATTACTTCTTTCTTCCTCATCCCACCCCCAACATTTCACATCTATCGGATAAAAATTATTTGAAGTCTGCATGGGGTATAAAAATACCTATGGATAATCAACCAAGCAACAGTCCTAAACCTTCTAGACTATGTTGTATATTTGGGAGCCACACATATGACCTACCATTGTTTCCTTGTGAATTGCTTATTTGGTCTCTCTTCCCTATATTTTCTAACCTCCTCTGATTGATTCCTATAGTTATGCAATATTTTATATGCCCTACTAATTATCCCTTTTTTAACAGTAGCTACTGTTCTAGATTCAGCTAAAATCTGAACCAGAGCAGATTTTTCACTTATCCCTTCCTCTTTTGCCTATATTCTGACATCAATCCCTTGTAGGGAAGGCAGTCTCTAGCCTACAAATGTCTTTTTGGCCTTTATCCATTCTATTACCTTTCCCTATTTAGTTATTTACTCATAATACCTTGTTTCCTTTGCTGGTTTCTCCAGTAAATTTTAGCCCCTTCTTGTCTATTCTCTGTACCACTAATTGCAGTCTTCCCTGTTGGCAGAATCTCTGTTCTCCATACTAATGCTGGTTTAGTTCTTAGACTACTTTCTGCTACTTTATGAATAGAATACTTTTCTTTTTTTTAATTTCTCCAAGTCTTTTGGGTTTCTAATACCATGATGGGAATTGACCCCATTCCTTAGTCAAAGTATGTTTAAAGTTCATGAATTTAGTATTGTTTCAATCTTTGATGTCAGCCAGAAGTGCTATTCACAGTACCCGCAATGTGCCCAATAATGACTCCTCCTGCTATTTGTATGGGGTTACATGTATTGGTAACATATCTAAATATGATTGTAGATTCTTTTTTATCAAACCTGCTGCTCCTGCTACTACTGGAACTGTCTGGGCATCTTTCTTCCACATTGTTCTCATTTCTGCCTACAAATCCTAATATTTTATGACTTTGTATTGCTCTGTGCACAAGACACTGTAGTCACTGGGTGTGGCAATTTCAATGATCAATGCTACTTTCGTCTTCTTTTCATGGGCTGCTATATCTGTTTTTTTTAGTATCTCTCCTTTGAACTGTTGGTAATCAGTGATCCCATGTGATGTAGACTTCATCATTTTTTATGATACGTTGAGTCTTATGTTTCCAGTGTTTTCCAGCCACTTCAGTACCATAATGTTTGCACAATCCCCAGTGCAACAGTCTTGCAACATTATTATGTCTTTCAGTATACAGTCCTTTTACCATTAGTATGTCACAACCAGCAACGAGGTGTGCAACTGTTTCCAATTCTGTTTTACAAAACATACATTTGTCTGTTTCTCTCACATGTTCAATGGACTTTGTAAACCAACAAGTACGTAGCCCACTATCTTGTGACGCCAATATTAACCTTTCATGTCTTGGTTTGAATTTTCCTCTCCTTAACCATTCCTGCATTCATTCCTGATCAACATGGGGTTCTTTCAGAACTTTTTATACTTGCAACTATATTTATGTATTTTCCACATTTCTTGCCTTCTCATCTGGTCCTTCACCTTATATTCTTTTGTTTTTTTGGTACATTCAATTGCTGCCTGATTTTTATCTACTTCTGGTTTTATTTCCATTCCTTCTTGGTATTCTGTGGGGCTGATGTTATTCTCCGTTAAGGATCTGCACCCAAAATTCCAATATTGCTTTATTTCTTGAATTCAGCCCAACCTGCTTCATCATCTTCCCTTTCCACTTTGAATTATAGCTTTCTGCTTATGTTATGTATATCAGCCTTAACTGTGTAGCTCTAAAATATCCCTTCAAATCAGGTGATCGTAAAGCATCTTGTTCTATTGGAATAATCAACTTATCCCACTTGACCCTTGTCCACTTCCCTCACAAATAAAATCCTCCAACCCTATATCAATTACTGTCCACAACTGCTTTCTGGTTGATAAAAATATGCCTGACTTGTATATAAAACTAAAGGGAGTAAAAACATTTTCTCTGTTTGTATCTTGCTATCCATATCCATAAACAAGAGCTTCCAGTTTCTCAGTTTTTGTATTATCTTTTTATTCTCTTTCTATATATCTTTAACTACAATAACAAAATCCTTTTAATCCATACTCCTAAATACTTCATTTTATCATGTCACCATAAATATGATTTTTGCTGAACCAATGCATGTGTGGGTACATAGTTTACAGCTACAGCCTTTGTTTTGTCTTCATTAATTGTATATCCTGAAAAGACCTGAAACTGTCTCAGAATGTTCCACAACACACTGAGGTGTCTATTTCTGGTTTTATCATGTGCAAAAGAATATCATCTCCAAACAAAGCCAACATTTCTTGATTACCATACCAATTATATCCTTGCATTTCAAAGTCCCTTATTTTCTTTTCCAATAGCTGGATACATCATGAAGATAACAAAGGGTAAAGAGGACACCCCTGCCTGGTTCCACTGTTCAGACACAACTTATCATAGAGGAACTTCCCACTTTAATTTTTGTCTCCAGCTCCTCATATATCCTCATAATTACCTTCATTACTGTATCAGTAAATGCAAAAGCATCCTTTGCCCTAGTCATAAAATCTCAGCTTACTATGTTAAATGCGTTCTCTGCATCACGACCCACCAACAGCAGCAGTATTTTCTTACATTCTTTCACACTCTGGATTATCATTGCTCAATTGATGCTGTCACATGTTTCTTCCCCTCCACAAAACCACACTGATTCATAACTATCAATTTTGGCAACACCTTTCCCATTCTTTACGCTATCGTAGATATCAACATTTTACAATCATGATATAAAACTGAAACAGTCCTATATAAAGCTGAGTCTGGTGGGTCATTACTGTCTTTAGATATTACAGCCACCACAGCTTCCTTCCAGGATGTCTGTATTTACCCTCCTCTTAAAGTAATGCAAAACAAAACCTTCAAGATTGTTATCACCTTCTTCCCTCCTAGCTTCCAAACTTCCACAGGAATACCATCTTTTCCTGGAGACTTTTCTGCATATTGATTATACATCACCATTTTTATCTCCTCTACGCTAGTCTTAACTTTTAATTGTTGAGCCTCATCTGCTTCTAACCTTGGCATATCTAAGTCTTTCAGAAATATTTCCATTTGAGCTTTTACTTGATGTCCATATTCTTCTGTCTTATAAATATTTTTATAACATTTTTAAATATCTCTAATACCTCTACAGGATCTCTAATGATTGTTCTTGTTTTAAGCTACCTAAGACTGAAAACAACCTTTTCAAGTTTCTGTTGCCTATGCCATTGTGCTAAAAGTTTTTGTGCCCTGGAGTAATTATTAAAAACAGTTGCTTAAAAGCAATCTTTCTAAACTCACGCATATTATCAGCATACTCCTTAACTTTCTCTTTAGCATTTCATGATTGCTCCTCTTTTTGCTCTGAGGGATCCCCCTTAATCTGCACTAATTTATCCTTTATCAACCCCTTTAAATATTTCTGTTACTTCTCAACCAAATATATTTTTTTTCTATTCCTACCTTATTTTTAAACTCCACTTTCATTTTATCCCACTCACTAGCTATAACCTCTGAAGAAATTTTTGTTTTCCCAAATAACTCTAGAATAATTTTCACTACCCATTAAATTCTTCTCTTTTAATAGATAAATGGGGAGGTGACAGTGTCTTATTTGTTCTTTATTGCCATGCATGATCTGAAACAGCTACAGGATGATGGTTGAAGCTTTTAATTAAATGCACCATGTTCAGGTGAAATATAATTTCTGTCTAGTCTAGTGCAGTTATTGTACCTTGGGGAATAATATGTAAATTCTCTTGGAGTTCCTACTTCTGAATTTGTATGTTCAATACCAAATATTTTCATACATTTCTTCAAAAATATACCCTCTTTTGTTATATTATCTTCTAAACCCCCCAATATGTCTTCATTGTTGCAAATCAAGTTCCACTTCCCACCTATAAGTAATATTTACTGCTGAAAGTTGAGCATTTCTCCAAAAAAATTCTTAAGCTCTATAGTAGCAGTTTTAGGTAAAAATGCAAATATATGACAATGTAATCCTTCTCCCTTGCCAGTAGCTCCTTACTACCACAAATCTACCATTATCTTTTTTCCTCTTCTGTCGCTATTGAACCTGCTGTAGTAATTGATATAAGTACTCCCCTTTTCCTTTGTCCCTGATATTCTGCTGAATATCCTCCTTAAAAGCCTCTCTTTTCAAATTCATGTGCTCACTTCTTTCCAAATATGTCTACTATAGCATTGCTATTTGCACTTTGCATTTCTTGATATAATTCAAAACTCTTGTGAAGCCATTCACATTCTAAAGCAATATGTCCAATATGTTCAATATGTTATTATTCCCACGTATTATATATGACAACTTTCTAAAATGAATATTTCCACCTTTTGTGTTACATGTACCCACTGTTTGGCAGGTTGATCCTTCATATAGATGTTTTGTGTCTATGTCCCATTTTACAAGTCTTTCTGTTTTAATGAAAAACCTCAAACCAAAATGCACACCCACACACATCCAGAGCACCTCCATAACCTATTGATTTAAACAAACACACAAAACTATGTACATATTCCAATAATGAAGTTTAAGCCTAATGACATGAGAAATTGTCCAAACTCAACAGTT
Organism: Protopterus annectens; assembly: GCF_019279795.1. Taxonomy (NCBI): domain Eukaryota; kingdom Metazoa; phylum Chordata; order Ceratodontiformes; family Protopteridae; genus Protopterus; species Protopterus annectens. The sequence goes on along the minus strand of NC_056747.1, from coordinate 433,262,687 downwards.
GCACCCACAGGCATTAACTAACCTGACATTAAGGTTATCCATGCTAAGACACATTACAGCCTGTTCTCTTACTTACACTAATTGATGTTGCTTCTTGTCTTATCCTTATTACCCTCCCAGATGTGAAAAACAACTTATATGCTTTCAGAAAACATTGACTTTTAGCCTTAATAAAAAGTGCACTGGCTATCTTTAAATACAACTAAGTTATACATTCTTCTAGTAAATGCATTAACATATTTAGTTACTAGAAGAACTGTCATCTCCTATTCACTTCCAATAATTTTAAACCTTATTTTTATTGAGCTGCTTGTCCTTGTATCTTTTATTCTTTTTTTCATTTCTCGCAGTAAACAATGTCCAGACCTCTTGATTTATTGCCTTCACATTTTTGTCATATTGTTTCCATGGAAACATAAGAAAAGAATATACTTCTCAACTAACACTGAAATTTATTTGCTAAAGGAAAATTATTCATAGCTTTGTGGTCTCTCATTTAAAAAAGAGAAAAAGCACTTGTTTAAAAAAATGTCATTAGATCAAGCCAATTGCATTAATCCAAACATTCACCTATGCAAAAAGAAAACATTTCAAGTTTACATTTATATTTTTATATATTATATTATATTATATATTATGTATCATATATTGTGTATTATATTGTATCATATTACATTAAATTATAGTCATTGCATTTTAACAATCCATCCCCCACACCAACAGCTCAAGATTATATCCCATTAACTGTAATGTTCATTTGGCCAGTCTTTCTTTTATTTTTACATTGTAATGCCCACATTTCTTAAAACTAAAAGAAAAAAAAAACTTGTTTACTTCAGTATCATTATCACGCACAACAATCACGGACAATGTTTTACTATCGACCATGCAATTTATATCACAAAATGTTTTATACAAATACTTTTCAGAACAAAAATTGTTGACTTAGTTTCTCTTATCCTTTTAGTGTCCTTCCAGACATCGATGGCATGTAGTGGGGCACTTGCCTGTCAGTACCCCACAAGTTTAATAAAGCCAACACATATCTAGTCTTCTTTAACCTCTTTTTCTTGTAACACCATGTTTCAAAAATGTGACTGAAGCTTTATAGTCTCACATTTATTCACTAAGTTCAGTGTTACTGGTCTTCTTCCTGTTCATCTCCATCTCCCAATCTCAGACTCCAGTTCAAGTCCAAGATACTCCCACTTCATCTAGTCAATTTGTATGCTTTTTTCTGTCTGTCAAACATTTTCCTTCAGAACACTAGCAATAGTTTCACTGCAAAGCCTTTCTTTGAGCTTTATTACTGGTAGAGTGTGAAACAGAGTTCCTTTCTGCTTGATGGTTCACTTTTTTGTTGGACATACGTTTGTATTTCCTCCATAGCCTGTTTTACATAAAAAAAGACTTTTATCCACCAGGAAAAAAAATATTTTGAAGATTGCTGGTTACAGCAGTTTGAATCTCACACTTGCCGCTCAACATTCCCTGATTGCTGGGATAAATTTGATTTTTTTTAAGCTGGTGTCTAGTAAATAAACATTTTCTACAAACACTTTGTTTCCAATTTTTAATATTTTGCCTTTCTGCCATTTTGTCAGGTAGCTGCTTCCATTTTCTTCCAGCCATTTATTATTTGAGTTGATATTCTCCTTCAGTGTTTCATTTATTTTTAATCAGCTCTGAGCACATTTGACTTATCTTTCCTCTAAATTACTGGAAGCCATATCTTGTACCAAAAGCTGAAGAGTTGCAGGATTCTTCCTAGTTAGTTTCCTCTTCACCTTTTCAAGATGATTTTCTTTCAAGTTCTCCAAGTGTTTTTTTTTTCTTTGCTGGCATACAGGCAGTGCTCTCACTAGCCCGTAACCCAATATTATTAAACCAGGCAGAATTACTTGCCCTTATCTATCAGTTTCCTTTTTCAAACTGGGACAGCTGAAATTAAGCTTTTGATCAGTGTGCAGCCATCTTTGGAAAGCTTTCAAATGTCAGTTGTTACCACATTGTGAATTATAAACAGCTATGCTGTGTGCCAGAGTGGTGCAATAAATACCACTGTAACCTCATGTCAAGATAGTGTCTGGTTCTCCTACTGGGGGGTATCTTATGTGCAAAAGTCTACATGCATTTCCTGTGTTCATGTTCATTTTTCTAGTTTCCTACCACTCCCCAAAGACATGTAGTAGGTAGGCTGCTGACTCTAAATTCTCCACAGATATGTGTGCAGTATATGTCTGTGATACAGAAGAAAATTCTAGTAATCTACCACCTTTTTCTGGTAAACTCTGTGGATGGCAGCTGCTTTATACAGGGCCATTCAAGGAGTTGAAAGTGAAGCAGTAGCATTGATGGATGAGTATATAGGCTCTACATCTATTGGTTCTTAATGTTTTTACATGAATGTGACATTCTTTAAACACTACTATACAAATTTGTTTTGTATTCAATGTGTCATTCAGTATCTCATAAATTCCACTTCATGGTTGGATTACAGTAACATCTTGTCTGTGGTAATTACACATGGTCATTGTGAGTTACAAAGCATAACATTTAGCCCTATAATTTATAATTAGCATAAAATCACTTTCATGTAAATACTGATCACATTGTATTCTCCAAATCAGGCTAGGGGAGTATCTGTGTATGTGGGTAGAGTTACATTCAGATTTAGTCAATAGTATTTAGATAAATTTTGGGGGTCTCTGTTTAACTTCTAAAGTTGCAGAAGAGTGACAGTCCCATATGACTAAACATAGCATGCTAACTTAATAGATAATGAATTACCAAGCTGGATTATACCTTCATCCAATGGGATAATTTCCTTTAATGGATAATTAATTATTGAGCTGGATTCTATTTTCATCCAATGGGATCATTTCCTTTAATGGATAATTAATTATTGAGCTGGATTACATCTTCATCCAATGGGATCATTTCCTTTAATGGTTAATTATTGAGCTGGATTATATCTTCATCCAATGGGATCATTTCCTTTGACCTCTTGACATCATGATGACAGTTCTCCATCAATTTCAATTCAAACATGACTTGTAACAGTATATTTAATCAAAAAACAGTCCAAATATTCTGTTTAAAACTTTCAGAAAGACCTCATTTGTGATTTGTTCTGAGACATTACAGCCTGAAGAGTGTTCTCTACATTGTGTTTCCATCTGTATAGTCATTTCCTGCAAAGCACATGCTTGAAACAAATGCCATATGCAGAATGTCTCAAAAAACTCCAGATCTACTCCATCGCATATTGCCTATTCAGAGGTGATCTCTGTCTACCATATAAAGCTATGTCAAAACCCAGAGCTGTTGGACATGCTACACTTAAAGAAATCACAGTGTCTCCAAACTACACGCTCCAGGGGCCTAAACCTTGCCACCAGAATAAACAGAACATGCTGGAGGGATAGATTCCTGTCCCAGAGTCTTCCCATACTCTGGAACAAACTACCCATTCATGTCAAGCATTGGCCCTCTTAAAAAAAATCTTGACTGGATGGGAAATAGAAAATTCTCCCCGGGGATCACTTTTGTGGCTCTGCTTGACAGGGGCACAGGAAAATAATTTTCTTGGGTGGCCAAAGCCAGGGAACCTTTTTTGCTTAGGCTTATAGGCCTCAGTGCCGATAGCCTAGTACTTACCTATGAACCACAAAAAAATAATTTTTGAAGGTTTCACTCTTGCTTTTATCTCCTTTAAGCCCATATTATGTTAGCCTGTTGAGGACTCTTCATAAATTAGTAGGGTATTTTCATTTATTCTATCTTGTCCTGAGTAACACATCTTGGTATTAATGCATATTGGGAATGGATAGAAATACCTGGATCATAGAGCAGGCATAGAGTCCTCCAAAAATCAGTTTTTTTCTGGAACAGCCCATTCTCTATATTAAATGTCAGAAGTTCCATAGAAAAATCTTCCATTTTTATCTTGCATGTACATCTGATTTATTCTACGCTTTGATAATTTCTCTCTACCTGCTAGTGGTATGTTAACATATACTATTCTCAGGAGAGGAAAATGCTTATATTTTAGTACTGGATTAGCAGTGAATGAAACCTCCTTATTGAAAAACATACCCTGAATGACCTCTCCTGAGTACATGTGCTACAGTCTTGTCCTATTTACTTCCCTGTTCCTGGAACAATATCCTGCATTTTATAGGCTTTATAGTTCACTTTCTAACGTAGGCATTCCATATAAGATGCATTTCTGACTTCATAGAAATTTTAGTTTGCATTTGGTTCTAGTTCAGTTAGTATATATAAATGCCTTTATTGAAAAAACCTTTTCAGGATTTGTCAGTAGTAATGCATATTCATCATAATGAGATTAGTGGTTTCTTTAGCTGCTACTCTAGCGTTCAGATAGACTGCTGATCTTAGCAAAGTACTTTCATCCTTTTCCTGCTACACAGTCCTGTTCTATTTATGTCAAAAGCATATGCATTACATTTTGCATTTTCTCTTCATACAAAAAAAAATATATAGAAATATTTTTCCATTGTTGACAAAGTTAAATTGTTCATATCAGTTTTAATTTTCCCAGTGTTATATATGGAAAACAAATCGCATAATCCTTTATGGAAATCAAATATAAATCAGCTCCCGTATACAGATGCATTTAAACTTTTTCCTGCCACTTCTGGAATGAGAGAAATAATTACTTCTGCTTGTTTAGTATTACTGCTTCACGGTACTGGGTTCTCTTATTGGAATTTCAGATGGGGTGCATCACTGTGGAGTATGCACATTTTCCCTGTGTCCATGAGGATGTTGTTGGGTGTTGTGGTTTCCTCCCCACAGCCTAAACATAAGGGATAGGTAAAATGGTACTCCTCTAAATTTTTTTGTAGGTTGTGTTTACATGTATGTGCGTGTGTGTGTGTGTGTGTGTGTGTGTGTGTGTGTGTGTGTGCTCATCCTGCAATGGTTCAGGGTGTGCTTTTATGCCTGATATCCACTAAATACTGGAATACGTTTCTGTTCCTCTGTAACTCTGCACTCAGAAAAATTAGTGTTTCATAACTATATAAATCAATGTTTCATAACTATACAACTCAAAACATGCCAACCCATTGCAACTTGTGTTTGTATCTTCTTCCATTTGATTCATCTCTTCATTTCCTGCTGCTACAATTTTTGTATGCACATTGAGAATTATGCTTGCTATTTTTCAGTCTTTAGCCGCAATTCACTTTATTTCTGTTCTTGTTCTTACACATTCTATCAATATGTCATTTTAAAGCATTTACTGCAATTATGATGCTTAAACCTGTATCTATATCAGTTATATGCGACAATCTAGCACAAAAGAAATGTCTGTTTATTGAGGTGTTAATTATATCATGTTTTAGGGTTAGAATGGTGAAAGTTACATATAGGTAAAATAGGCAACCAGTGAACATGCTGTTTAGATGGGGGTGCTTTCAGCTATTTATTTTCGTAAAGTAAAGAAACATATTTCCTAACGTGAAGACAACAAACAGCTAAATAAATAGCTGGTGTCAAACCACTGACTATATCCCGCATTCAGCATGCCCTGCATGGTGTGCAGGACTAGTGCAGGAGCTCCAGCAGGCAAAATGTCTGCTGTGCAATCCAGGAATAAGCTGCAGGGACATGCATGAGCGCTCCTGCACTAGTCCTGCATGGACTCAGCCTCTGTATGCAAATTACCCCATTTGCATGTGAAATCCATGCAAACTAGGTGAATTTCCAATCCAGGAATCTGGAAGGCAGCCATGTAGGACTAGTGTAATCTGCAGAAATGTACTCAGCCGGTAACCAAGTACATTTCTGCAAACTACAAAACGGAGCCATGACAGCTCCAAATAAAGGGTGGATATTAAGTAGAAAGTATGCCAATGGTCAAATATATGGCCACTGGCATGGAAAACAGTTGCAAAAATAAAAAAAAATCAACTTTTAATTTTTTTTAGCCAATCTTGGCTGTTTAAGCGTAGAGCAGCAGCGTGCAAACAGGATTGGTCAAAAAAATTTTAAAAAGCCTAAAATAAGCATTCTAACTAAAATCACTATTTTGCCATTATACTGAATGGATAGCAGAAGACAACATGGCCAGTGAATAGTGGTTACTAAGGGGTGAGGCTCAGTGTGGGACCTGTAACGATGCATCCGCAGGCAATCCTATGCAAATAAGGGGAATGATACTGAATCCCCAGATTTCCTCTGCATACTAGTCAGCATCCAACAGTGTAAGAGCAGGAATAGCTTGGTGCAAGCTTAGGAGTTAGCTGACATCATATGGGGGTGTGTCAGGCATACTGTAAGTGGGTTGGAGCCATGTGTCTCGGGTTTGCCCTTAGCTTAGCAGAGCTAAGCAAGGGGGTGTGTCTGAGGCTGCCTAGGACTCTTTACATTGCCTAAGCGGGAGTGGGCACAGCTCACCGGGTTTTAAAGGGAAAAAAAAAAAAAAAACAGGAAATGGCAGCTCTGTGCACATTTGAGTACTGTGTTTGTGTGGCGCACCCCCAGAATTAAACAGGAAGGCAATGGGAAGGGAAAACAACAGTAGGCAGGTAATCAAGGAGAACTAGCATAGCAGTCAGGTGAAATGTATCAGCCAATTACACAGGCAGCAGACCAGCCCAGCCCAGAACACTACTATAAACTATGCAAACACCTTTCCCTCAGGTTTTTCCCCACATACTCTACACCACCAGTGTATACAAGTGGGGAATTTTTAACAAACAAAAGCAGCAAAATGATAGGGGCTGCAATAGCTATCATACAACATGTGGACGAGGCTGAGGGTGGTGAGGATGAGAATGCTGTCGACCAACCCACAGTGAGGAGACAGAGAAGAGTGTACAGACTAAGGTTAACCTACCAGGGGCTACCTGAGCTGGAGATAGTGTAGCACTATAGGGTGGACAAGGACCTCCTACAGCAAATTTGTGAGCTGTGCCGGCCATGCCTCATACACAGAACTAACAGAGGGGAACCCATACCAATGGATCCCAAGGTATGTGTAGGCCTAAGAATACTAGCTACAGGTATCTTCCAAAGGCCAACTGGGGATATCATGGGGATCTCACAGGCATCAGCATCCAGGGTACTCCACCTGTTCCTGAATGCCATGTCAGCACATGCCGTTGAGCACATATATTCCCTCAACACCCGTGAAGCATTGGCCAGTAATATGCATCTCTTCCACCAAATAGCAGAATACACTGAGGTAGTGGGTGCTATAGACTGCATGCACATATGCATCAAAGCACCACTCGGTGAGCAGGGTAGCGTCTACATCAACCGCAAGGGCTTCCCCACCGATAACTGCCAGGTCATGTGCGATGCCCAGGGCATTATAATGAATGTGTGTACTGGCTGCCCTGGAAGCTATCATGATTCCCACATATGGCATCTGATGCAGCTGTACCAGAGATTTGTTAGTGGGGACATCCCTCATGGTCACCTAGTGGGGGATGCTGGTTATGCACTTGAGCAGTGGCTGATGACACCCATCACAAATACACACACACCTGAACAAGATCTCCATAATGAGGCACACGCACAGACCAGAGTTAAATACAAACACTACTTGTATTAGCTCTAATGTGATTTATTTGGCCAGGTGTTCGGCCTGCACCTCCTTTTATATTGGTAAAACGAACAGAATGTTTAGAGAGAGAATCAGGGAGCACATGTATCAGATTAGGATAGGCAATGATACCAATGCTCTAGCCAGGCATGTGAAATCCACTGGTCCGCAGCACACCTTCTCATTCTGTGTCTTACAAGAGGTCCACTCCAGTAGAAGGGGAGGTGACTTCATTAATTACACTTTAGAAAGAGAGATGTCTTGGATTATAAGGTGTAGGGCTGATAAGATCCCAGGGTTGAATGAGAAAATACATATAGCACCAGTTTTGAAGAGAAAGAGATGCTATAGACCCCAGCATATATGATCATTTTTAAAGGCTATTTTATTTGTTTTTAAAGTATTTAAAATGCTTAGAATGTTTAGATATTTTAGACTAGTTTTATATTTTTATAAAAATAATATTAGTTTCTATAAGATTAGGCACTTAATGTATTCATTATTTTGAATAGTAAAATGCATTTTATATAGCTCATGTCTATGCTAAGCATGTGATATAGTTTTATCCTATTAGTAGCGACACCCATATATTTAAACTTGATTTGTCTTGTGTATTTTTGTACTGTCTGATGAAGCCTCAGGGTGAAAGCGCTAACAGATTTTGAATTAAACTACTTGGATTTACTATTCTTCAGTCTTGTGGTGTTTCTACATCATTTTGTGACTTTTCCTGCTGATTGAACATTGCCTTGAAGAAGGGACATATACTTTAAGTAAGCCATCAGACCCAGCGCATGGTTCTGCGATTTGTTTGTCTTATCTGTATCTATATCAGTTATATGCGACAATCTAGCACAAAAGAAATGTCTGTTTATTGAGGTGTTAATTATATCATGTTTTAGGGTTAGAATGGTGAAAGTTACATATAGGTAAAATAGGCAACCAGTGAACATGCTGTTTAGATGGGGGTGCTTTCAGCTATTTATTTTCGTAAAGTAAAGAAACATATTTCCTAACGTGAAGACAACAAACAGCTAAATAAATAGCTGGTGTCAAACCACTGACTATATCCCGCATTCAGCATGCCCTGCATGGTGTGCAGGACTAGTGCAGGAGCTCCAGCAGGCAAAATGTCTGCTGTGCAATCCAGGAATAAGCTGCAGGGACATGCACGAGCGCTCCTGCACTAGTCATGCATGGACTCAGCCTCTGTATGCAAATTACCCCATTTGCATGTGAAATCCATGCAAACTAGGTGAATTTCCAATCCAGGAATCTGGAAGGCAGCCATGTAGGACTAGTGTAATCTGCAGAAATGTACTCAGCCAGTAACCAAGTACATTTCTGCAAACTACAAAACGGAGCCATGACAGCTCCAAATAAAGGGTGGATATTAAGTAGAAAGTATGCCAATGGTCAAATATATGGCCACTGGCATGGAAAACAGTTGCAAAAATAAAAAAAAATCAACTTTTAATTTTTTTTAGCCGATCTTGGCTGTTTAAGCGTATAGCAGCAGCGTGCAAACAGGATTGGTCAAAAAAATTTTAAAAAGCCTAAAATAAGCATTCTAACTAAAATCACTATTTTGCCATTATACTGAATGGATAGCAGAAGACAACATGGCCAGTGAATAGTGGTTACTAAGGGGTGAGGCTCAGTGTGGGACCTGTAACGATGCATCCGCAGGCAATCCTATGCAAATAAGGGGAATGATACTGAATCCCCAGATTTCCTCTGCATACTAGTCAGCATCCAACAGTGTAAGAGCAGGAATAGCTTGGTGCAAGCTTAGGAGTTAGCTGACATCATATGGGGGTGTGTCAGGCATACTGTAAGTGGGTTGGAGTGTGTCTCGGGTTTGCCCTTAGCTTAGCAGAGCTAAGCAAGGGGGTGTGTCTGAGGCTGCCTAGGACTCTTTACATTGCCTAAGCGGGAGTGCGCACAGCTCACCGGGTTTTAAAGGGAAAAAAAAAAAAAAAAACAGGAAATGGCAGCTCTGTGCACATTTGAGTACTGTGTTTGTGTGGCGCACCCCCAGAATTAAACAGAAAGGCAATGGGAAGGGAAAACAACAGTAGGCAGGTAATCAAGGAGAACTAGCATAGCAGTCAGGTGAAATGTATCAGCCAATTACACAGGCAGCAGACCAGCCCAGCCCAGAACACTACTATAAACTATGCAAACACCTTTCCCTCAGGTTTTTCCCCACATACTCTACACCACCAGTGTATACAAGTGGGGAATTTTTAACAAACAAAAGCAGCAAAATGATAGGGGCTGCAATAGCTATCATACAACATGTGGACGAGGCTGAGGGTGGTGAGGATGAGAATGCTGTCGACCAACCCACAGTGAGGAGACAGAGAAGAGTGTACAGACTAAGGTTAACCTACCACGGGCTACCTGAGCTGGAGATAGTGTAGTACTATAGGGTGGACAGGGACCTCCTACAGCAAATTTGTGAGCTGTGCCGGCCATGCCTCATACACAGAACTAACAGAGGGGAACCCATCCCAATGGATCCCAAGGTATGTGTAGGCCTAAGAATACTAGCTACAGGTATCTTCCAAAGGCCAACTGGGGATATCATGGGGATCTCACAGGCATCAGCATCCAGGGTACTCCACCTGTTCCTGAATGCCATGTCAGCACATGCCGTTGAGCACATATATTCCCTCAACACCCGTGAAGCATTGGCCAGTAATATGCATCTCTTCCACCAAATAGCAGAATACACTGAGGTAGTGGGTGCTATAGACTGCATGCACATATGCATCAAAGCACCACTCGGTGAGCGGGGTAGCGTCTACATCAACCGCAAGGGCTTCCTCTCCGATAACTGCCAGGTCATGTGCGATGCCCAGGGCATTATAATGAATGTGTGTGCTGGCTGCCCTGGAAGCTATCATGATTCCCACATATGGCATCTGATGCAGCTGTACCAGAGATTTGTTAGTGGGGACATCCCTCATGGTCACCTAGTGGGGGATGCTGGTTATGCACTTGAGCAGTGGCTGATGACACCCATCACAAATACACACACACCTGAACAAGATCTCCATAATGAGGCACACACACAGACCAGAGTTGTAAGAGAGCATGTGTTTGGGATGCTCAAGTCACAGTTCCAGTGCCTGGACACATCCGGTGGAGCCTTGCAGTACTCCCCAACTACATGTACTCAAATTGTCATTGTAGCTACACAATATGATCCTGTGGAAGCAGCTGTGGCAGGAACACAATGGGGCAGGGCCACACAGCTCCCCCACCATTGCCAAGGCCTGCACAGGCACAGAGTGACTCAGAGGAGGAACAATCTGAGCCTGCCCCAGTAGATAGAAGGACGTGTGCCCAGTATGCCCTGGCCTTGGCAAAGAGGGAAAACATAGCATATACACTGACATAGGAGGGACCCAGGGAATGACATCTCTTTGACATGCACATACAGTAAAAGGGATGCCAAACATGACACTACCTGTGCTCAGCCATGTATAGGGAGAGTACTATGTGCATCCGACATAGGCAGCCCTCCAGCACCATTCTCAATACTAGCACGCCCACAAGGTAAGTCACTCTCCTTACCAAATGCCAAATGGAGTAGTATGTGTTGTTACCTGTATCTATGGTACAGATGTGAGCATGCAAGGGAATTGGGTGGCTGAATGGGATGCCAGCAGATAGTAGATACCTATAGTGGTAGCATGAGATCTGTAACAAATACTGGTGTCACCATAGTAACCAGTACTACACATGGTGACAAAACCCACTGCAGGAAATGTGCTGGGCCACATGTGTCCATATGACACATGCATGCCAGTCAGGGAGGTTCACATATCCAACAACAGTCTCAGCCAGCAGGACAGGTGCAGACAAACAAAGACTATACTAAGGCCTCTGAATGATGCCTATGGGTAACCCCCCCCCCCAGGCCTACACAGACAGACTACATCAGGTCAGGCAGTGGGATGTTAGTTCTGAAGGGTAGGAAATCAGAAACTAATATGCAGGTCAATCAAACCTAAGACCTGTAGTACACTGATATGCCTCTAATCAGCATGATAGGTTAGAAAACAGAATGAAATGGAGTACCTGACATACCATTACAGTCGTAGCAAATGTGTACTAGTGTCAGGTGTGTCCCCCAATCCTATGTAGAAACAGTCACGTGTGCCCCCCCAATCCTATGTAGAAATGTAGAAACAGTCACGTGTGCCCCCCCAATCCTGTGTAGACATGTAGAAACAGTCAGGTGTGCTCCCCAATCCTAGGTAGAAATGTAGTAAAAGTCAGGTGTGACCCCCCAATCCTGTGCAGCAATGTATTAACAGTTAGGTGTGCTCCCCCAATCCTATGTAGAAATGTAGTAATGGTCTGTTGTGCCCCCACCCAATCCTACGTAGAAATGTAGTAAAGGTCTGGTGTGCCCCCCAATCTGATGTACACACATTGTAACAGTCAGGTGTGCCCCCCCCAATCCAATGTAGATATGTAGCAACATGCATGTGTAGGTATAATACCAGTGTAGCACAGATGACCAGAGGTGGCCAAGGTAGCAGGATAGATTGTAGCATTTGTAAAATATGCAGGTATGTGTGTGTTAGGTCGGTGTGTGTTTCATATTGTATGAGAGTGGTCAGTATGTATGCATGTTAAAGTTCGACCTGGTGGCCATTGCCCACTACTGCCAATGACTGGGCCATGTCCTCACAACTGCAGTGTCAAAGATAATTCCCTCCAGTATAACACATGCTAGCAGTAAGCCATTGTAAATGTATGGTGGTAATATGTGTCAACATCTGAAAGATGGACATGGCATGACTGTTGGGCTAGATATACAAGCAGTACACAAGGAAAAGTACCCCAGACTTATAGTATATAATGTATAACCGTGTAATGGACACACCCTTGGAATTGTACATACAGGTATGCATCACATTATCTGGGCTTGCAATAGGGAATATTGATGTCATCTAGCCGAACACTTGCAGATCACAAAGGTGATAGGACTGATGTATTGGGAAACAGCTGATGTCCCTGCACAAGCCAGCATAACTGGAATGCCCCATGCATATCTGTGAGTCAGATGCAAGTAGTGTCCATAGCACACATGCACCCAGCTCACCCAAACACCACTCACAGGTACCTCTCTGGTCGTATCCCTGCTGTTGGGAATGGGTACAATATGATCCCCACCTGTGTATGGAAATAGCATGCAGTGCAGGTGTCCCGTGCAGATGTGTCCTTAGCTGTAAGTAGCACCCTGCCAGCATCCACACCACCTGATCAATACTGATAGAAAGTATTGGCATGAACACCTAGCACACCTACCCTGTCACCCCAGGGGAATATACTTTATGGCAGTCTGGGACTGTAGGACTGACAGAATGCAACAGCCTGCTACAGCTAGCCTGCATCACCACCAAATGGCCTATAGGCCTCTGCCAAAGATCTGTGTCTCACCCATACTGCCAATGTATGTTATGTCATGGACACCCAAATAAAAACATAACACACTCCACATAAGCCATATGCAAGGCCAGGTGGACAAACCACAGTAACATGTCCACCATGTCCCACTGCATGAACTGTGGACCAACACCAAAACACAGCTGTGATGAGGTGATAACTTTAGGGAAAGTATCAGAGAATGTATGCATAATGTATGGAAGAGGATAGAATAATGGGGGGTAAGGTGGGAGCATGGAATGTGCAAGGTGCGACACACAGCTGTGTGCACATACTATCCCTGGCTGTAAACACAAAAATGGGTGGCTACAAACCTGCCCGTACACCACAATAGGGGTAATGTCCTGACATATGACCTCTGCCTCTGGGTAACCTGTGTGAATCTGTACAGCTGTGAGGTATTGCCACAGCAAGACAAGGCCATACTGTCATGTCGATGGATGTACAAGTATGGTATCCTCTGCCAGCACCGTACCAAGGTGCTGAACTTGATACACAGACCCAGGATCAAGTGTCTGCAGCTCCCTCTCCAGAATGGCATAACTTTCCATGAATATGTAGGCATTTACCCACAATACTGGAAACAGCTGCATTCACCCTGTGTTCCCCAGGACATCACTGTGAGCAAGAATGCCCACCTGACAGTACTTGAGGTCATAAAACATCAGTGTATAACAGTATACATGTCTGAATATCTCTGCTAACACCAGTACCATGTATCAGAAGCAGCACAGACACAATCACCTACAGTATACACTATCCCTTGCACATGCTGACCCCATATTGCCAACTGATCTACAGATATCCTGCAGAAACAGTTTGCTACCTGTAGGTGTAGAACACAAAGGTCTGCCCTGGAGTACAAACTACCTGGAATGGATCCACACATTCAATACAGAAGGGCATACTGGGCATGCTCACACACAAACAAATGAAGCCCTTGTCTGCCAACAACAGTGGACCATACATATCTGACAGTTGCAGATGTTAGTGCAGACACTCCTCAGTATGCACCAGTCATGCTTTGCACATACATTGGATAGGAATACAGCCATATATCCAAGGACACCACACTATAATATGGCAAAAGTAGACATACAGAGATGTGTGGAAGAGAGTGACAGTGACAAAGAGCCTTCCATCATGAGGCCTGTCCCACCCAGCACACAGCCAAACAGCTACAACCACATGATGTGTAAATGTCAATCACTGTAGGAATTCGCCACTGGTATCTGTCAGCATTACAGACTCTGTGGAGCAAGTGCTAACTGTGCAACATGACTGTACAAGGCAGTAGTCATCTAGCAGTTGTATACACATACCTGTGGAATATAAACCTGCATGTGCCTGCATGTGGTGTGTCTACCTCTAGAAGAATAGGCTATGGCCTATGCACACACACTGCCCTCCCCATAGCCCTACTATGATAAGCCTGCTGATGTCATCCACTTTGAAATACACCTTTGGGAAAGGAGTAGCCCAGTAATCTCTGTAGCACATCCTATAACTGCATAATGCTGTAGTGTGATAAATTAGCTAGGTAGGAGTTCTAATCCCAGACATGGCAACTGAGTGTGTGTGTGTGTGTCTGTCTGTGTACAACGCAATGCTTTTTAGGCTACTCACACTCACTACAATTCAAATGCCCTACTTTGGCAAGCCTGCTGAAGTCATTCATTGTGAAATGCACATTTGTGAAAGGAATAGCCCAGTAATCTCTGTGGCGTGTCCTATAACTGCATAATGCTGTAGCGTGATAAACTAGTTAGGTAGGAGTTCTAATCCCAGTCATGGCAACTGTGTGTGTATCTCTGTCTGTGTAGGGAGCAATGTTTTTTAGGCTAGTCACACTCACTATAATGCAAATGCCCTACGTTGGCAAGGGTGATGATGTCATTCACTGAGAAATACCCCTTTGGGAAAGCAGTAGCCCAGTAATCACTGTGGCATGTCCTATAACTGCGTAATGCTGTAGTGTGATAAACTAGTTAGGTAGGAGTTCTAATCCCAGACATGGCAACTGTGTGTGGGTGTGCATGTATGTGCGTGTGTGTGTGTGTGTGTGTGTGTGTCTGTAGGGGTCTGTGTACAAGGCAATGCTTTTTAGGCTAATCACACTCACTAAAATTCAAATGCCCTACTTTGGCAAGCCTGCTGTCATTCACTGTGAAATACACCTTTGGGAAAGAAGTAGCCCAGTAATCTCCATGGTGTGTTCTATAACGTAATACTGTAGTGTGATACAGTACTTTGGTAGGGGTTCTATTCCTGCACATGGCAAGTGTGGATGTTTGTGTGTGTGTTTCTTTGTCTGTGTAGGGAGCAATTCTTTTTAGGCTAGTCACACTCACTACAATTCAAATGCCCTACTTTGACAAGCCTGCTGATGTCATTCACTGTGAAATACACCTTTGGGAAAGGAGTAGCCCAGTAATCTCCATGGTGCATCCTATAACAGAGTAATGTTGTAGTGTGATACAGTAGTTTGGTAGGGGTTCTATTTTCACACATGGCAAGTCTGGATGTTTGTGTGTTTGTTTCTTTGTCTGTGTAGGGTGCAATGCTTTTGAGGCCATTCAAAGTCACTAAAACCTCCAATAACCTTTTTTGGCAAACCTGCTGATGTCATACCCAGTGAAATACAGTTTTGGTGAAGGAGTACTCCAGTAATTTCCATGGCACATCCTATAACTTCATAATGCTGTAGTGTAATAAACTAATTAGGCAGGAGTTCTAATCCCAGACATGGCAAGTGTGTGTGTGTGTGTGTGTGTGTGTGTGTGTGTGTGTGTGTGTGTGTGAGTGTGTGTGTGTGTTTGTCATTCATATCCTGAGTGGAGGTGATGGTGAGTGTGTAACAACTGGACTCATTGTGGAGCGGGTTTTGCAAATTTTTTACAAGTGGAGTACCTCAGGGTTCAG
The DNA here is from genome assembly GCF_019279795.1 of Protopterus annectens. Lineage (NCBI taxonomy): Eukaryota > Metazoa > Chordata > Ceratodontiformes > Protopteridae > Protopterus > Protopterus annectens. Next base: position 433,246,714 of record NC_056747.1, on the reverse strand, counting down.
TCCTGGGGCCGCTCTTGTTTGGCATCTACTTCTATGAAGTACAGGTCAACACTAAGGGACTCTGGCTAACAAAGTTTGCAGATGACTGCAAACTGGGAGCCATTATTGAATCCCCAAATGATGTGGATACTCTACAAATGGGCCTTACAGAAACAGATGCTTGGTGCCAGAGCCATGGGCTCAAGCTCAATGCCAAGAAATGTATTGTTATCCCCTTTGGGAAAAAACATGTATCCATGAATTACTATATAGGTGGCAGTACACTAAACACAGAAAGTGTGATAAGAGACTTAGGGACACAGGTGGACAGTAGTCTCACCTTCGATAACCACATCGCCACAACAGTCAGGAAATCCTTCTATGTGGCACACCTCATTGTCCCACTGTACTCATCCCTCATTAGACCCATTATAGAATACAACGCCCCATTTGGTATGTACCTCTCAAGACATCTGCAACAAATGGAAAGGCCTCAGAAATACCTCACTAAAAGAATCACAGGCCTAAAGCAGATGCCCTACGCTGACCACCTTAAAAAACTCCAGCGATACTCTGTCGCTTATCGTCTACTCAGAGGCGATCTCTGCTTAACATACAAGGCCATGTCAATCCCAGAGCTGTTGGACATGCTACACTTAAAGAAATCCCAATCCCTCAGAGCTACACGCTCCAGGGATCTAAACCTTGTCATCACAATAAACAAAACATGCTGGAGGGATAGGTTCCTGACCCAGAGACTCCCCAGACTCTGGAATAGATTGCCCATACATGTCAAGCAGAGTGCCTCTTTGGACCTCTTCAAGAGGAACCTTGACGATTGGATGGGAGAAAGGAAATTCACCCCAGGGATCACGTCAGTCGCCCTGTTAGACAGGAGTCCAGGAAAGTAAATAATGTGGTAAGAAATAGCCAGGGAATTGTTATGGCTAGGCTTGTATAGGCCCTAGGGCTGATAGCCTAGTACCAACCTATGAACCTATGGTGGCCCTATTATATGTCACAATGTCCACCTTACAAGGATAACAGATGTGAAATAAACAAGAGGCAGGGGTGCCAATCTATACCTCTACATGTGACATCAAGGCCTGATGAACACAGTTAGCAACCCTTGTATTATACAGAGAGAACACTCAACCCATGTCTCACACACAAACACACTTGCCTAGGCAACAACTGCTATGTTGGTAGTACCCTGCATATAGCCCACAGATAGTAACCATGGTGTGATTGCAGTGGACTACAGAGGGCAGGATACCCTGTCCATCAGTACAAATAGGCACGTACATGCAGACAGTGTGCCTTCACTATGTTCTCCACTGGAAGCCTGCAATACCTGTGGTGCCATCAACTGTGACCCACAAAGGACATACCATACCACACATGCCCTGTATGGAAAAATGCCACTGACACCAGGGTTTACCTGTATCATGCTATCAATGTAGGTGCAGGGTCAACCTGCTGTCCATTACCAGTTCCTGGCACAAGGCCAGGACAGGCACATCTGATGATAATCTGTGTACACAACATGGGCCAGACACCCCAGGTGCAGTTCCACATGTCACTGTACATGCATGTGGGACGTGTGCACATCCCAGACAGCATCCATGTCATGGACTAAAGAATACATACATGGCAAGCATTGCACAGCAATGGCCACACACAGTAGTTACCCAGGTGACTGGATGGTGACTACAATACCCAGCTGTGTGGGCCAATCCAGACACTACACCCCTGAGCCACACTGCAGACCACTGTCATGTGGCCTGATGCCAAGGTATACCCTTCACCTAGCCTTGTATAGCCTTCTGCCACAGTCAACCGCTACACACTCATGAAGGAATGCATGCATGCATGTCAGTACTGGCACCCTGTGTCTGTGTGTGTGTGGTGTATGATGCTTTTGACCACATTCACATTCACTACAACCCCCATTGGCATACTGAAGCATGCTGTCTGATGTCAGACACCTTCACATACCCTTTGCCCATATAACCTCTGGATAACCCCTGTGGTGCATGTGTTACCTGCACAGTACTGTATTGTGGCAAAATAATGAGTTAAGTGTATTCCTGACCCTGCCAAGTGTGTCAACATGTGACAGTCCCTGAGAGAGTGTGGCTGTGTTGACTCTGACACCTGTTCATGTGGACAGGCACGTGTTCTAAACCTACTGTATCACTACCATATCACTGTTGCAGATGTCACTCACCATCACATATACATTTGGACAGCTCCTCAACATGTAAGCTATGTGGCACATGCAATAACTGCACAGACATGTGATAGCAATACATAGTCAGAGGGTTGAAACCCTGTACTGGTATGTGTGTGACACAAACATGCTTAGGTTTTATTCTCCCACCCCCTCCCTGACTTTGTTTGTATCTGTCTGTCTCTCTCACTTCCTCTCTGGTGGATGTGGAGAACTACACCTGCTTTGCTTAGGCAGCAGCATGTGTTTTGTAAGTAATGCTCATGATCAGCTGATGGCCTCTGCACAAATTGCAGCCCCCCTCTAGCTGATTGCATGTGGAACAGCTGTGGTAACATTCCCATAGCCAATTGCATGGAAACACACTCCAATATCTAGGAACATCATGTTGGTGTTGGGCTTTTTCATTCACTGTGAGCAGGACCTAGATCTGTTGCTTGGCAAACAGTATCACAGATGGATTTGGGATTTACCTCTAACAACATACACTGTGGAAACAGGCCACCACACAGGAGGGGGATGTGCCTGACATGACTACAGAATGTAAGTGTTTGCTATTCTGCATCTGGAGTAACGTCGGTTTAACAGGGTGTGTGTGGCTATGGCTGCTCTACATGTTTTAATACCTGTCATGACAGTGCTATGTTTTTGATGAAATCCCCATCTGTAGGGTCATATGCAGACTGGGCAGTGTGTGGTGCCTTTTGGTTCTTGTGTTACTCACACAGCACCTATCTGAGAACTGCAGAAGCATAGTGTGAGGATTGCAGTCAGTACATGGTGACAGCCATGAGAGTTACTGACTTCATATCCCTCATAGGACATATGTCACAACAAACCCTGTTACAACAGTAAACGTATGCGGTTATCACAGCAACATGTCAATATTGGCCCTGTGTTTGTGCCTCCAGCTACAACTCTGTCAACCTTTGTACATATGTCATGCAGTAAGAGGTGCATATGTTCTGTACACCATTATTTATTAACATCATATCTGATAAGCCAGTGAGATATCAGACTGCTACACATGTTATGTATAGCATGGGTTATATTTGAGGACATATCCTGGGCATTCTGTGGTTGTGTGTACAGTACTGAGGTCTGTGTACTTATGGTGATTGTCAGCAGTGTGTGTATTGTGAATGTGTACCTTGACCTGTGTACAGACTGTGGTAGATGTCATTCTTTTTGGTCCTGTTCTATCTGATGTTACATGCTGCTCCAGTGTATGGTACCCTATCAGCTTACATGTTTGTAGGGCCAAATACACATGTCCCATACCACAGACAGGCATTGGACAACACTGTGTAGTGGCCCAGTATATGTAGGGTTAGTGTATGAGTGGCACATATGAGGATGGTGTTGATCAGACAGTCCATATACTGTAATATTAAGCTAGCTTACCATATGTGGCTGTGGCTGTGTTCACACTGGTTGTGGTTATGCACTTTCACACAGGTGTCTGTTACTCTGTGCTGTGACATGCCTGTAGAGCCTGCTATATTTGTAGGTACATGTATTCCCCCATAAGAAATGTAGGCCAGTGTTGTGGCAGTCTGCCTGTAGCCTGCACAGTGCTTTGTTACATGCCTAACAGCTTAGTGTACTTACTCAGTGTGATGTTATGTCCACATATTTGCCAGATGTACTGCTGCCGGACCACCATAACTGTTATGTATTTCTGACAAAGCAGTGGGATGATGTACAGATGTATGTCACTAGCTAGTGGGTAGTATGTGGCCATGTGACCTCTGCACCAGTGGTTATTGTGTGTCATGAGAGACAGGAGTGTGTGAATGCATAACCTATGGGGGCAACTGTATTCCAGTATTTATGTGATATACCCATCCACATGGCTGTTAACATCCACACTGTCAGGCTTGGTACACATGTCTTTCACTAAAGGGTTCTGTGTATACCTCTGGACTGACCAGTGTGTGTCAGTTTGTCCATATTTATTGGCCATATCTCTGCTGTAGTTCACAGGATCATTACTGTGCTAGCAGTGGTACTGTATTATGATGTCCTTAGGATGTCTGTCAGTAGCCAGTGGTGTACATGTTAAAAGCAGATGTGACCTCCCACACACAACATGTCTGTTACGTCAACCCCTATTACAGTAGCAACAGTCTACATATATACCTGCAATACATACCTGACATCCCCTTGCACTAAGAGGTTGGGAACTATTGGGGCTGAGGTGGGACTCCACTCCATGTTCTGGACATATGGTGAACATATATGTATATATAATTATCCATATATCTATATGTCTATATATCTATCTAGATTATATATATATATATATATATATATACATACATACACACACACATATACATATCAACATTCATAGATGGATATGTATATGTACATATATATATATACATATTAACACTCATATACATATATATATATACATATTAACACTCATATACATATATATATATACATATATATATATATATATATATATATATATATATATATATATATGTATAGCAATATATGTCTACACATATACAGATAGAGATACATAACACATATACTTATAGATATCTACATATATATTGACAGTAATAGGTATATCAGGATAGATATGTATGCACATATAGTTATAGATATCTACATAAATAGGCATATCTGTACACATAGGATGTGCATACATATATAGCTCTATATATATATATATATATATATATACAATGAGATCTACACATGGCCATATGATGCACTATACAGATGTGTATACAGACATATGTACGAATATACATGCGTATGTACATGTAGCCATATATCAACATATGTATATGTATATATCCATACTCCTGTCATGTGTAAACATCACAGTTGTGTATACCCTCCCAGATGTATCTCAGTGTATGTATCTGATATGTCTACATCATGAGAAACAACATATGTGATGCAACAATCATATTAATATCAAGTACTACACAATTGTGGAAGTAAAGGCAATTGTTCAATACTAATCAATATGTGTATTGACAGATATATTGGAAGAACAACAGCTGTCTTCACAGTGGTCATGGTGTAGTGGTTAAGTGTTGTGACTATAGCGTACAGGATCCTGGTTTCAACACCTGCAAGAGCTGTTCATTTTGTTGCTGGGCAGAACAAGGGCTATCGGATACAGAGTAGTTAAGGCAGTTTTGAGCAGCTTTAAGCCCGTTTGCATGGGTTTGCATGAAGCTAAGCAGTGCTAAGCTACTGGTAAACGTACGGGCACTTACACAGTGTAGGCTTTGCTTACCGGTGTGCAAATCAGCTTAGCTGTTATATTGGAGCAAGGTTTATACCTGCTAAGCATGACTTAGCCCTGGTAACCAGTTCACACCACCCAGTCCAATAACATAGCAGGGTAATGACATCTGTAAGTGTATGTAATGCCATGTACAATACATGCGTCTATGTGCTGTCATTACAGTAGCAAGGGGTGTGAGTGTCATGTCTGGGTCACAGAAGTATATGAGGCCTGTAAAGCACTGTTATCCATGTGAATGTGTTACATACAGGGGTAGTAGCCCAGGGTATGTGCTGTCACACTGACATGTAGTGTATCATGGCAGTGCTACTGTTGACAGTGCTTTCCCAGGCAAGAGTACAGTGCTAATTTAGTACTGACAACAGGCACACCTGCAGGCATAGCTGGACTCTCGAGGCCTCCCTATTGTATCCCTGGTGTGTGAGCTGTGTCACAGTATATATCCCCTACTGGATAATGAGCCAACATGTGGAATGTAACTGTAGACTACCGTCTGCACAGCATGTTAGTGAAGGCTTCCAACATGTAGTTATGGCATACATATTGTTGTCAAATGTCTGTCAACACATTCATCCTACTGCATAGCTACTTGCTAAGCTGATGACTGTCAGTCCCTGTACAGATGTGCAGATGGCAGGTATCCAGCTGGGATATGTACAGGCAACCTATGCTTGACTGACACTTACATGTCTGCCCATCTGTGTAAGAACTGGCACATATAGGAGACAATTCCCTGTACGCACCACATGCCATGGGTACCTCCACCACCGCAGTCAACAGAACATGCTTGGGTACAGGTCTCCATCACGGACACTAACCATGTGTTGTAATACATGTTGCATACATGTCAACCTGATCACCTCAGTGGCCATGTGCAGGAGGGACCCAGAGGATTGGCTGATGCATGTCACTCTCATCCTGAGGGTCACCATAGTGGTGTCTGTTGACAGATTGCCTGCTGCCATGGCAGGTGGCAGGATACCCCTGTTTATTACATCCCCTACACAAACCATCTCTCCATAGACAATAGCGAGGTACACAGCAATGATCACCTGCAAGTGATGCACCCCAGTAGTGACACATGTGTGTGTGCATTACTGAGTATAGCAGTGTCTATGTGTTAGCACACCTGTACTTGGGAATTCCATGAGGGCCTTCACAACTGCCGCAACACCCATTGCCATAGTAAGTTGTGGCTGCTGCTCCATGGGACATTACATATACCCTGCCACACTCCTCTCCATACCAGCTACATGAGCCTTGCAGTACCAGCACAACAGTGTTGTACAAATGGGTCGATAGGCATGGAATACCCATTGAGTTCTGGCAAGTGTATGTGTGCATGTCCGTATATCTGCAGGGTGCAGCACTCCAAGGCCACATACTCCTATTACACTACCCACTGCCACACAGTAGTACAACTAGTGTTGTTGCTGCCCATAGGTGAGGCATGACAATGCAACACCCTACTATGCCTGTGGGTTGTATCGCAGTTGTGGGCAATGTGTGATGGCGGGTATGTCAGTGTGTCATCATGGGTTTCAGGGAGTACAATATCCAGTGGGGAATGTGGGTGCTGTGTACACTGTCATTACACCAAGGTACACCCGGTATATGTCCCATGTACCACTTTATGGTTACCACTGTCACCATCAACCATACAGGTAAGTGATACCACATTCCAGCCCAGTTATGCATGTGCTGTGTGCAGCCTACCTGTAACACATTGGACACACAGTCAAGTTATTTAGCAGCGATAGGCCCAGGTCTCTTGGACATGTGTCTGCCTGTTGTGTGTCTGTTAATGTGTATATGAAGGTATGTCATACTATGTATTGTCCATATACATCCATTACATCCCCCATTAGCATACTGTACGTCTGGAGATGTTCTGCATGTAACATCTAACCTGGAACACACCTCACCCCAAACGCTGTGTGGTGTGTGCAATGAAAGCCACACACTTCAGTAGCACTACATACCTGGTTAGGGGTCTAGTCCCAGTGTTGCCAAGTAAGAGTGTCAGTGTATGTGGGTGGGTCTACATCAGGTTGCAGATTATACACGTTCCAGCGGGTCACCTGTCCATGTGGCGCAGGCAATAACTGTTATACAAACCTGTGACATGTGTTCAATTGTACCCCAGATATGTCACAGCCATGGTGTCACCATAGTGCCATACCCCATTGTGGAATATGACTGCAGACCATCCTCGTGCTGACATATGTCCACTTTCAACACAAATGGATAACATTATGGAGACCACAATCAACCAGTGTTACTAACAGCTATAATGCATCATTGCTGGATGGCTACACTACCTGACATGTATGCATTAAACTTTACTCCTGACAATGTTACACTGCAGTACTTTGGTACACTGTAGTACAGTCACTGTGTGCATCAGAACCATATTAGCCTGTCCCTGCATCGATGTTATGGATGAAAGGGATGTGGTACAGGTATCTTCATATGCACAGGGTGTGTTGGTTTTCCAGAGGCTGACGGTGGGCCATACATTTCACACCATGTGTGTGGGTGAGGGGTGTAATGAGGTGAACTGGACGGGATGTGGTATGTGTAGGTATGGGGTTGCACTAGGTGTGTTTGTATAGTGTGTGGGTATGCATGCACACAGTTCTGCCATGTGGCTGCCCTACACAGGTATTTATGGAAAGCTGCAGACCATATCTGGTAGGGTGTGCAGTTCACTGCCTCCAGCCATGGACACATGGACTGTGCTTGCCACAGGTTGCCTGGGCATGTCCAGGTACAGGCCTCAATGTGCTACTCTACCCTGATGACAGATGTCTGCTGAAACCAGGTCCCTCCTGGGACTGGCCAGGACCACGTGCTCATGGCCTGCTGTGGTGTGGACAGTGTCCGCATGCACTTAGGGAGCCCCTTGGTGTTCTAGCACATCCACATTCACTGCCAGCTGTTGGCATTGCAGGCCTACGTCCACATGGCCGTCGCTGCACTCCCACCACGCGTTCAACCACAGAGAAACCATGGTTGATGAGGGCCAAAATCTCACCAGACCATCTATCCATGAGCTTGGTATAATCATGGATGGCACCAGAGAGTTCATGGAAGGTGTCGCTTGCAGATGGGAGGGCGGCCGTCTGCATCCTCAGGCCCTGTCTGGTGTAATGTTCCATATGTGCCTGCGCCTCCATGACAGCCTGAAACATGCGCCTGGTGGTACCAGTTGTGGCGCATCTGCCAGGGTCATGATGACCAGCTGCCCTACCATGAGTACCCTGGGACATCTGCCTATGTGGTGCCCTGCCTGACATCCAGCTATGCCTGCTGTGACCAGACACAATAGGCATGGTTACCACACTCTCTTGTGCACTGCCACCAAATCCCAGCTGTCCCTCTGCTCTGGCCACTGGTAATGGGGTATGTATAGGCACTGAAACTGTGTGTGGGGTTGGGGTGGCTAAAAGGGGGATGTCAAATGATGGCTCTGTTTCGGCCCCTGACAACCCCTCCTGTGCCTCAACAGTACTATCATCATTTTTGGTGTCTGTATGGACACAAACATCAGACTGCATGTAGAAGGGACCCTGATCCACCTCACCACCTGTGGGGGAAAACAAGAAATGTACTTTAAGACCTGTACAGCACTGCATAACAGTACACACACACACACACACACACACACACACACACACACACACACACACACACACACACACACACACACATACAACCTTAATACCTACCTGTCTGTGACTTTACAGACAGTCCCATGTTTATTCCCATGCGTTCTCCATCCTGCATCACACTTAGTAACATACACTCATTAATATCACTCATTAACGTATCATTTCTCTAAATGCCTAGACAAGTGATCACAACATAAGCCCTGTTACTCCACTGCTTCCCTGACTTGAGTGGAGTGGTTTTACATGGCCTCACTGCTGTCATTCAGTGTTCACCCTGTGTATGTCCGGACATCGTGAGCATGGCCCCTATAAGCGAGGGACTACTATGTTCACTCCATAATATCAGGCACTGGAGTGGCATGTGTAAGTATTGCTCAGTACATGCCAGATATGCTGCTCAATCAACCTATCATGTGACAACTGTAATATATGGATACACTCCCTGGTGTTGTCTAGTAATTCCCCAATGCATCTGTAGTGCTGCATACTTGGGTTGTCAGTCACCTCTTTGCTAAATGCAATATTAAGAGTATACCTGGTGTCTGCCTTCCCTCCCAATGCATGTTCCATGCTACAGACCTTATTATACTATCAGCTGTCCTGTGATTACATACATGACAAGTATTCCTGATGTGTCATGTGTCAGTCCATGTCCATGTACTGCACAATCCCAAAGGGAAGTACTGCTCTATGAACAACCCCACAATCACACATGTGCATACATGGACACCCACACAAACACAGACACATGCACACATGCATCCTACATGCATCACCCTCCCTCCACTTCACCAGAGTGACTCTACAGACAAAATAACCACCCACCGAGACACACACACACACACACACACACACACACACACACACACACACACACACACACACACACACACACACACACACACACACACACACAGGTGAGGTTGCACAATGATAGTACACACAGTCCTCCTATTACCCATCTGTCAACATGCAAGAGCAAGAGGTTACCCAAATGAGCTAATAGAAACAGTAGCTACAGGGATGGGACAGCAAGTACATACCCCTATTAGTAAATAAGCAAAAAAGCTCCATTAATCAAACAGATGAGAATAAGCAACAATTTGGAAGGGCCCTAGTGATGCAATATAGTAATGTTTCAAAGAAATAAAAAACTTGGTTGAAAAAAATTGGAAAATGTTAAAATTCAACCAGGATATAGTACACAAAGTAGGTGAGACTCCACATTTTGTTTTCAAAACAGGGACAAATTAAAAAAAACTGTTTGAGAAGAATAAAAATGAAGGTGGACACCAGGGAACTTTTGGAACAAGACAATGTGGAAGGTACAATTATTGTCAATACATTATTGACAAGGAAAAGGTCATGTTAAATAATGACATGAATAGTACTGTGACTTTTAGGAAGGGCAACTGTATGATCAGAGGCATAGTTTACTTGGCCTATGTAGAGCCTGTCCAAGTTTCTATGTAGGGAAGTCAGAAGGGACATTGAGTAAATGTATCTACGAGCATATTTACCATATAAAGAAAAAGTTTGAACAATGCCTTTTATAAACATTTCCATGTGGAACCAAACCATAAAGGTTTTTACTTTGGGATTTTAGAGCAAGTTGCCATGGACTCTATGAGGGGAGACTGGGAGAACTGGTTAAACTGCAGGGAGATATACTGGCAAATAAAACTAAATGCAACAAACCCCCCAGGTCTAAATGACCATATTTCAGTAAAGCCCTATTTGATTAAAAAGCCAGTAAGTTATGAACAAAATGTACATATAAGAATAGAACTGCTGACAGTGGCTTTTTTTTATTTTGGACTATTAACATTTAATCAGCACATTACAATGCTTTCTTTAATTTTGAAATGTTTCATACTTGAAGTAGTTGAAACAATATATAATGTTTTTAAACATGTAACATGTTAATAATACAGGGTTGCAATTGTTATTGTATTAATTAATGGAAGAGTATATGCCTTTAAAATTCCTTGGTACCTTTTTTTCGGAACAAGGATATTTAAATGGATGTTTAATTAACTTTTTTATTCACTTGAAAAAGCTCTATATTGTGTCAGGGTGAAAGCACTTGTGTATGGACTTTTTATAATAAATTAATTAATAGCCAACTTCAGTGTGCCTAGACCATTTACTTTTTTTCATTTATTGGTGTTCCACAGTCTGTTTCAACTCTGTGTTCATGTTACGGATACCAGCCTGACATCATACAGGTGGGATGGAGCACTGTTAACATCTTGTGCCCATGTTGTGTCAGGTCCTGGTTATGGGATTTGCAACAGTTGGTATTGTATTGCAGGGCAGACATGTTTGGCTGTGGGGGGAATATCTATATGTACAAGATGTATGTTGTTTGGGCCCCCTCACCCCCATTAACGGTGCATGTAGAGATATATGTTTTTGTTATTCTCTCTTCTATAGCTATAGATATATACCTGTATAGACATATATAGATATATATTTATTGATATATATATATATATATATATATATATACATATATATGTAGACATATATCTATAGATGTAGACATATATATCTATAGATGTATGCATATGTATATATATCTACATATATAGATATATATATATATATATATATATATATATATATATATCTACATATATAGATATGCTATATCTATTTAGATATAAATATATATATATATATATATATATATACACACACACACACACACACACACACACACACATACATCTACATGTTTAAATACATTTTCTATACTGTTGAATGACTGGGCTAGATGATATGTTTGTGAAAACATCAGGGTTATGTATATCTGACATGGCTTAGTAGCAAATCACTTTGCCTATGGTGTACGGGTTCATGGGTTCGAGCCTTGCAAAGGCTGTTTATTTTGCTGCTGGGCAAAGCAAGGGCCATTGGATACAGAGTGATTAAGGCACTTTTAAGCGGGTTTGCACAGAGGTAAGCACTGCTAACTTCCGGTTACAGTTTCTTATACTGATTTAGCTTCTCAGTTGCTTAACCTGTCTGTGTAGGCATTGCTTACCCCACACAAACAAGCTTAAACCCACTTACTGCTGCTTAAAAGTGCTTACTCCCACTTACCTCAGTGCTAATTTCTTTAAAATAAAAGAAAAAAGGGTTGATAGGAAAGTGTTGAACAAGGGGCACAAAGAGGGAAAGACAGTACGGAAAATAGCTAGGGATGTGCAGGAAGGTCCATAGCTGCCCATTTCTTTTACAGCAACAGCTGTGCATATACACTGCATTTGGAGATAGATTTAGACACTCAAACCCCTAACAGAGGGATGAGGACAACAATAATATGTTGTGATGCCAATAAGATCAGATTACATGTGTCCAGTGGGCACGTGTGCGTAATGGACAACTATGTATGGGGAGAGATATTCTTTTGGAAACATATTGCCCTTTTTTTTTCAGGTGAGAGTGGGATGTTGGGGAGGGATAGTAGGTAAATTTGGGAAGGTAGGTTGGGTAGGTTAACAGACAAGACAAACAAGACATATACAGGGGCGGTATATGACACATGTTGGGGGTAAACACCTTGATGGGGAGGGGTGTTGGGAAATCAGAAGCCCATGAGTCCCATAGTGGAAACAGTGGTACTGAGGTCCCCACTCATAGGCAGTCACCACTTCACCTTCAGAGTCCCGAAGGTGGCTGTGCTGGGGGCTGAGTCAGAGAGCCAGGCCGACCCTCTAGTCATGACACAAGGCCCTCAAGCTGGCATAGCAGCTCTCCAAACTGCTGATTGAGCTCGCTACTCACCACAACCCGGACCTGGCGATGGGTGGCAAGTTCCTGTCCGTGCCCGCTCACAGGGGGGGCGGGCAAGCCCCATCCCTTGAGGTGGTTCCACCCAAAGGTGGTGCAGGACCAATGGACAAGGAGGTCCTATTTTGGGCCCCAAACGTGCTGATGCCCGGTGCCACGGCCAGCTGAGGTGGAACAGGTGGGTCTGCTGGGACCCGCATTCCTATACATGCTATGGTGTTTATGTTTTATCATTATATGTAGCTTAGTAATAGTCAACACATTTCTGGATTAGGTATAACAGCATGCGTAGATATTACCATTAACCCAGACACCAGATATGGAACAGCTGCATAGCAAACAGAACACATGCATATATGGGACCACAGTGGTAATTACAACAGCATGCGGGTACATTGATGGCACCATGCCACCAATGTTGGAGTATTTCAACATAGCATATGCATAGAAACAGATTTAAATAATCAAACAATAGGACATATGTCCCAACATTACAATGACGTCATCATGTACCAACTGAGTTGGGTATTTAGGTTATTGTTGCAGATATGGTGGGGGGGTAGAAAGATGCAAATTAACAACTAGTATATTCCTGTAGTTTGCATTACTTTCCTAGTCAGTGCTGTTATCTGTACCTTACAAGTATTACTACACTACTCTATTGCCTTAGTTTGGACAGTGATATGGCTGTCGACAGCTATATACACGAACTGGTTTTACCTGCAGTATACACCTCTTACCTAGTATACCTGTGGAGGAATTGTTTATTAACACTAACTGTTTCTACACATACTCCCAGGATTCCAGGTTGATGTTATGCACATACCTGTCCATCTCTTTTTGCACAGACTCTGGCCATGTCTTGACTACATGCAGGTGAACTGGGACATATGTAGACTATTGCCTTCTTCAACCTTTAGTGACTTACAACACTCTTATACAGGATTTCCATGACAGTTATATTATGTAGCACAGTGTGGGTGGCAGTGATACCTTATTATTCAGAGCACCTGCAACACTCACAATGCCAAACAATACCAGAGTAAACAGTACCAGTACAGGGTATCAATCTTATTTCTAGGCACAGTGTTCATATCTGATGGACCTGTGGGAATAATGTTTGTTAGCACTACCTGAATGTTGCCACACGAATTACCAGAATCCACATTAGTATTATGCACATACATCTCACTCTGTTACTGTACACACTCTGGTCACAGCTTGACAACATGGGGATGTAGATGAGACATACTTGGCTTATTACTCTCATAACATTTTGGGGAGTTGCTAGTGTGACAGGTTTTGTTCTTATAGCTGTGTGACAATCAGTTGTATTTCCTGTTTGCTGCCTAAACATCTGGGATCATCCCACTGATTTCCCAGGGGGACAGGGTGGCAGGCAGCAGATATGGGCCAATATACTTGACATTCTGGACATATCTGTACAGTTATGGGGTATGATTCTGTATGCAGCCTACTTCCACTCCCAGGATTCAGACCATGGCTGTGTCTAACACTAAAACGCTGTCCATCACAGTTGTGTACGCTATATAAATATTGCTGTACATCTCTTATCTGATTTCTGTGTATAATTCTCCTGAGGTTTTACATTCTGACCTTGTATTACATCACTCTTATACAGGATTTCCTAGACAGTTACATTATGTAGCAGAGTGTGGGTGACAGTGATGAGTAATACCTTATTATTCAGAGCAACTGCAACAATAATAATGCCATACAATACCAAAGTAAACAGTACCAGTACAGGGTATCAATCTTTTATTTCTGGACACAGTGTTCATATCTGACAGACCTGTGGGAGCAATGTTTGTTAGCACTACCTAAATGCTGCCACACAAAGTACCAGATTTCAGTTATGCAGTATGAGCACTGGTACACGGTGGTGCCACGGTAGTACCTAGCAAGCAGGCGGTCGTGGCTAGCACCTGGTTTCAGTTAGCTTCAGCTCAGCTGCTGGCTGGTCATGTCCTGCATGTCCTGCCTGTGGTGTTCAGGTGTTTGTCCTCAGGTGTCTGGTTTCCTCCCATATCCCAAAGACATGGTGGATTGGAATTGGCTCTATGCTCTAGGTTGGTGTGAGTGTTTGCTGTAGGTGTGTGTGCTGAAGGGTTGGTTGGCATTGGGCCGACACATCATAACAGTCGACACACTCACCAATCATGAGCAGACATGTGATCCGACCCCTAACCAGACCCCCCGAAGAAGAAGAATAATAGAATAATATGCCCTCACACCTTCTACTACTTACACTCTGGTTGGTCACAGCTTGACAACATGGGGGTGTAGATGGGACATACTTGGCATATTACTCTCATAACAGTTTGGGGAGTTGCTAGAGTGACAGGTTTGTTCTTATAGATGTGTCACAATCAGTTGTATTTCTTGTTTGCAGCCTATATGTCTGGGATCATCCCACTGATTTCCCAAGGGACAGAGTGACAGGCAGCAGATATGGGCCAATTTACTGGACATTCTGGACATATCTGCACAGTTGTGGGGTATGACTCTGTATGCAGAATACTACCACTCCCAGGATTCGAACCATGTGCTAAAAATACAACAGTTCACGTCTCAGTTGCGTGGGCTATTTGGATTTTGTTGTCTGTATTTTATCTGTTTTCTGTCTATGTCTCTCTCAGTTTTACTAAATGACCTCTGGGGATTACACCAGTCATATACAGACATTCCTATACATTTTATTTATGTTGCACAGTGTGGGTAACAGTGCTTAATACAACAGTACTATTACATGATTGCAAATCTACATTAGCATATAGACACATGCAGTCCAGCAGTTAGACCTTTATTGTCAGACTATTATACTTTTATTTACATACAACCTATATGAGACTCTTCCTGCCATATTCTCTGGTGTATGCAGTACTTCCCTTAAACAATACAGGTATTATACAGGAAATTAACTTACTAATACTTTTAAATTTATTTCCTATGACAATACATGCAAGATTATTACTTACCTGCCTCACGTCACAACCTCTCCATGTGACATCCATGGGCCTCCTGGTTCACAGCCCACACACTTGCCGCTGTGAAGGACATAAGAGGAATATTTAGCCATACCTATCCATAATATACATGAGCTGGCAAATATTAAACAGGTAGTGGAGTAATACTTACACACATATGGGACCTCCCCTGTCCTCCTAGCCTCTTGGAGCCACTGATCCAAGAGATCCCCCTTTCACCACTTCAGGTCAGCATAGTGATGCCTGACCTGCTCACCAGTTCGGGGTATGCCAGTGCCACTGGTGAGGTCACGGATGAGATGGTCCCAGGCTTCCATTTTATAATGGGAACCCTGATACTGGCCCTGCAGTAGTCTCTGCTCATGGTCTTTGACAAGGATTCCTGCCATGACTCTGGACTCCTGGATGCCCCAGTGCTGCACCCGAAAGTGCACACCCTCTCCCATTCCAGACATGGTGCCTGCAAGGGGAAGCTACAGCCAGTTATGAGATGTATTCCCACCTGTTGGGTTTAAACAGGGCTGATTTCCCACACTTTGACATGATTGGATGGTTTTGAAAAGGCTGAGCTAACGGTAAACCTACTTACCTAAGGTTTGCATTGTTTAAAGGGGTATACCAATGGGCAAATTGAGTTAGGTGGCCTACACATTGCTTATACCTACTAAGCTGGCCTGTGCAATGCTTACCATTGCTTAATATTTAATTTGCATTCTGTTTGCTTTTTGGCATTGATTTATTATTCATTAGATATTATATATGTATCTGGTATCCATGATTCATGTGTATGTACACTGTATGGGGTCCTTGTGTTTATTACGGGACTTCAACACTTTATTCCAATTACACCTCACATCTGGGCTTACTGCAGTATTCCATTTCACATAGTTATGATATGTAGTAGGTTATAGAACATAAGACTGTATATAGATTCCCTTCACATGTTCAGTTTGATTTTACTATAGTGAGGATTTATTTGGTGATACCTCAATCTTATGTACTGCTGTGATGGCTTAGTGGTTAACTACTGTGACTATAGTGTACAGGGCCCTGGGTTCAAGTCCTGCAAAGGCTGTTTATTTTGTTTCTGGCCAGAACAGCGGCTGTTGCATACAGAGTGATTAAGGCACTTGTAAGCAGGTTTGTGTGAGGGTAAGCAATGCTAACCTCTGGTTAAATATGCTTACAGAGATTTAGCTTCAATATTGCTTAACCAGAGTGCGCATTGCTTACCCCTGCCCAAACGGGCTTAAACCCGCTTACTAGTGCTTATATATGCTTACTCCCGCTTAATAGTGCTTACACTTGCTTACTAGTGCTTACTCCCGCTTACCACTGCACTCATTTAGACAGTAATGTCTAATGGTTCTTGGGAAAGTGGGGGATTTGGAAGCTGTATGGAGTTATCATTCATTACACATTTTACCTTCCATTTGCATCCCTGATTCCTGTTTACATATACTTTATGGGGTACATGTGATTATCTGTGGACTTTGCAACATTATGACACTGACACCTCACATCTGCATTTAATGCAGTACTCCAGTTCACAAATATATGTTATTTAGTAGGTTATGCAACTAAAAATATTGGTCATAAAGTGATTTGACATGGAAAATGGAATGTGTTGCAGTGGGACTCGAACTGGGAATGACTGCTCGTAAGGCGAATGCTCTGCCCACTACACTATTGCTATACTGCTTCATTTGCATATATCTTGCTTTTTATCCTCTTCTGCCATTTAAGTTGCATTAACCATAGCTAAGCAATGAGCAAACCCACACACCTATGGTTAAATTGAATCTGTTTCATAAAAAAATAAAGTATCTTTATATTTTTTGTGTTAACTATTGCTCTTGTATAGGTGGGGGGATGTTGCTGGGGGTACGCATACACCTATGAGCAGTCTTCCTCATTCTTTTAGGACTTTCTGCTGTTCTTCATTGCAGGGGCATGTATATTCCGAGAGCTCTGCTTTCAGACATGTCTCCTGCACTCTTACATGCTCTGTGTAAGATTAGGAGCTCAGGCAGCGTGCCTTCATTAATATGCATGGCTCGCTGACGTCCTGCTCCTAAATGGCCGCTTCCATGCAGGACTAAGCTAGTCCTGCACAGAAGAATAGTAAATCTGGGGGTATATTTCTTAAAACTGAATACCAAGAAATGTGTATCAGTATGCTTTAGAAAGCAAGTTCTTTGTAACTATCACACTGACAACACAAGTTTTGAAACTGATCTTGTAGTTAGCAACCTATGCAGATAACCAACTGTCCACCAGTTATCATAGGTTCACTGTCGTAAGAAAGTGCTTTTCCATTCCGCAGCTTATTTCTAAGGATACAGCATGCAGGTTCAGGGATGTGATCATTCTACTGCATTCTGCACCCATCAGGCTGATCACTGAGTATACTACACTCTTTGGTATGAACTTGTCCAAACATGTGACGCAACTCAAATATCCAAAATGCTTTCTTTCTAAGAAAATTAAGGGCCTAAATCTTAAAAACTATTCAGACCGTCTCAAAGCCTCATCCCTCTTCTTGATGTCATACAGTATACTGAGGGGTGATCTTTGCCTCTTGTGCAGATCATCCACAGACCCTATCCTTTCAGACCTACTGTACATATGCAAGCCCACTATGGGTATAAACTCCCACTCAAGAGATACAAATCTCTTTTGCAATGTAAACTGCACATGTTGGAGGAATAAATATGCATCACAGAGAATACCAATTCTTTGAAATCATCTTCCTCTCCACATAAAGCAAAGTACTTCTTTTACACTATCCAAATGTAATCTGAACAAACGGATGGGTAACTGCAAATTTACCCCTGGTTTAGCATCCTTGTCCCTCACAGATAGGGAAAATACATACATGTTCTGCTCATCTCTGGGGAAGTTGCACTTAAAATATAAGGGATAAAAACGTCATGGGAATGTATGACTATGCTACTAAATATCCTCACACATCGACAGCATAGTAAGTACCTATAAACCCATTGCACTAGCTTGCTGTGCCCCTACTCCAAGATAAAGAAGCTTTAGTGCCCTACTGGGAAGTGCTATAAACACGGGCTATCAAATTAGTTTGCCTCTTGCTCCATCCTGGCATCCTGTCCAAGATCTATTTAGAGAACAAATCATGTAAACAGGACAAAGCATGAAGTCTTAAGATTGTAAAGTCTAGAGAATGTTTGCTGAGTGAACAGAAGCTGTCCTATTATCAGTAATGTAAGGTACATTGTTTTCTAATTGCTATTACTGGCAGGCAGCCAGATAACATGGAAGGCTTTAACAGACTGGGTAGCTGTAGTCTTTAAACGTCTCTGATTTTACTGTATGCTTGCCCTGTCCAGCATAACCTTTTTTCTGGTAATCTGCAAAGAACTGAAGTCAATCAGAAATGCCAGATATTCAATTTCCCTGCTTCATATTCTTCAGAAAATGCATGGTGATGCAAAACTTGTTCAATTAAGTTGCTAAGTGAATTAAAGCAACACAAAACATTTCTGCTCTGTCACTGGAGGAACATGACTGATTACTGCTGTTTGCTCATTGTTATGTGATTTATGTCAATCAACTTGGAATACATTAATGTATGTCTACTATTTGCATATGCATGAAAGACAGCTGAAATGCAATACATGCCCATTATTTTTACCATAATCAGATGTCTGAAATGCACAGAAGTTACTATCTGCTGGGTAGAAGTGGTCTGTTGTAAGTAGCTGACACATTTGTGCTCAGTTTTAAATAGTCACTAATCTGACTTGGTTAAACTAGTGTGTATTTGTGTAGCGTGAGACATTCAGAATAGTTTATTATAGCAATAACCAATGACGTAGGTACCCCTGACAGAGTTGGTTATTGGTATTATACAATGACATTATTTAATAAAAAATTAACTTACTTTTCCTTAAATAATGTCTTTGTATGATGGCTCTGTGGTTTTCTTCTGCTTTCATTGACTATCCTGTTGCTTTTTTTGATGTACTGTGCATGCGTATGGGACTTGTGTTTGCATGCTTATGCAGTATATCAGTGCTTTGGAAAGGGAGCAACAGAGAAAAGAAGATCTCCATTGCTTTTTTTTTTAAAATTAAGTTTGATATTCGGACACTTTAGAGGTACAAGAGAGGCGGGATGGAGAAAATACAAGGGAAATAAGGAGTGTTTCTTTAGTTTTGAATAACTTACCTGATTTTCCTAGTATTTTCTCTCTGTTGTCTCTCTCATACCTCTGCACTGTCCGCATTTCTAATTGCATTATTATTTTTTTTTTTATGGTGAAGAAAACTTAAAAAGTTATAGCATATAGTAATGGAAGAAAGTCTGGGTGGCCATACTTTTTTCCACTGGTATATACTCAATTTACAATGGGCACATTGGTTGGGCTTACCAATCACCATGCTAATTTTTGAATGTTAATGGCCAGTCATTGTACACTATTTTTTATATATTTTTTATCACAATCTCACATGTGTGTTGTACACAGTCAAGAACTTCACTGTAATTGATGGATGCAAACACTATCAGTGGATACAAGTCATTTATAGTCACAGGTCTCAATTGTCCCAAATTTTGTAGAATGTCCTTGATCTTTGGCTCATATTTCTGGGCTGCACCTCATAAAAGTTGTGCTTTATTAGATAATTGCTGAGGGCTGCAGTCAATATACACTTATACATTCACGTTTCAGACTTTGTATTCTTCAGAAAATGCATGGTAATGTAAATACTTTTATTCTAACAACTTTGCACATATATATGAGTGGTATTAAAAATGTATTCCTGATTTTGGGCTTTCTTCACCAATTATTTTTGGCTCTGTCCCTGATTCTTGAGCTAAGAGGTTGAAAGACACTGCTAAACATTCACTGATATGACATGACAAGAGTAATGTCACACAATGTATTGCATTTGCTGACATCAGTGTAAAGTTTG
Source organism: Protopterus annectens (assembly GCF_019279795.1). Classification (NCBI taxonomy): domain Eukaryota; kingdom Metazoa; phylum Chordata; order Ceratodontiformes; family Protopteridae; genus Protopterus; species Protopterus annectens. The sequence continues at coordinate 433,225,793 of NC_056747.1, read as the reverse complement.
GATAGCTATGATTATGCTTGTGTGAGTGGGGGCAGGGTTGCAGTAAATTTAAGAGTAAATGTTGACCACAATTTTCTTTTCATTTTCCAGTAGTAATTGAGAAAACTTGACCATGCGTGAGTCTAGGTCTGGAATACAGATACCGGTGTTCTGCATTATCACTACGTTAATGGATAAAATTCACATATGATAGTTGGCTTGTAATTAACTGGAATATACTTAAAAAATAGGATATTAGGAAAGGGAATGCAAAACAAACACATTGATTCTGAGAAAGCATAAAATAAATGTAGTTATTATTACATTGCAGTTTAAGTGTCAGGACATACTTCGAAACTTGTCAGCAACAGTAGTTCCTATTTTAGAAACAAGTAGTGTTCTCACATTACACAGACTCATAGGCAATTACTAGGCTAACAACCTAGGGTTGAGGGGGTCTTTTAAGCCTAGCCATTCTTCCTAAAGGCTAGGATCAAGCCTTGTAACTTATGTCTATAAGGTAAGCAACTTAACCATTATGCTGTTCAGTCTATCAGAATGAAGAGGCATATCTCAGCCTAATAGCTGCTTCTCAGGATCTATATTTTCAAGCAGCCAGCTTTGTGTTTGGCATTGCTTGCATTTTCAGTTTAAAGTGTTTATTCACAGCCAGGCAAATATCCTGCAACTATATGATGAATGTATGTTTTTCACTGAAACTTTTTTCAAATATCAGAAGCAATTACATTTGTGGGTGATTGTGCTCATTTCTTCAGCATAGTCAGGACTAATTCCACCATCTGCAGCAGAATATTGAGCAGTATGTGTACCATATGAAAAGCCAAAGGGTGGTGTCATTTTGAGTATTGATAACATTTTTTGTGGGATTGCATTTCTCATTTCTGTGCTATACATTGGGGTGGTTTGGTGTCACTGGTTTCTGTTTTGATTCAGTTCATGTGTACTTTTGCTGTATTATTAGGACAGTGTTTTAAATGTAAAGGTCAGTCTATGTTAATATGACTAGCTGTTCTGTATTTATTTGCTGTATTATTAGGACAGTGTTTTAAATGTAAAGGTCAGTCTATGTTAATATGACTAGCTGTTCTGTATTTATTTGCTGTATTATTAGGACAGTGTTTTAAATGTAAAGGTCAGTCTATGTTAATATGACTAGCTGTTCTGTATTTATTTGCTGTATTATTAGGACAGTGTTTTAAATGTAAAGGTCAGTCTATGTTAATATGACTAGCTGTTCTGTATTTATTTGCTGTATTATTAGGACAGTGTTTTAAATGTAAAGGTCAGTCTATGTTAATATGACTAGCTGTTCTGTATTTATTTGCTGTATTATTAGGACAGTGTTTTAAATGTAAAGGTCAGTCTATGTTAATATGACTAGCTGTTCTGTATTTATTTGCTGTATTATTAGGACAGTGTTTTAAATGTAAAGGTCAGTCTATGTTAATATGACTAGCTGTTCTGTATTTATTTGCTGTATTATTAGGACAGTGTTTTAAATGTAAAGGTCAGTCTATGTTAATATGACTAGCTGTTCTGTATTTATTTGCTGTATTATTAGGACAGTGTTTTAAATGTAAAGGTCAGTCTATGTTAATATGACTAGCTGTTCTGTATTTATTTGCTGTATTATTAGGACAGTGTTTTAAATGTAAAGGTCAGTCTATGTTAATATGACTAGCTGTTCTGTATTTATTTGCTGTATTATTAGGACAGTGTTTTAAATGTAAAGGTCAGTCTATGTTAATATGACTAGCTGTTCTGTATTTATTTGCTGTATTATTAGGACAGTGTTTTAAATGTAAAGGTCAGTCTATGTTAATATGACTAGCTGTTCTGTATTTATTTGCTGTATTATTAGGACAGTGTTTTAAATGTAAAGGTCAGTCTATGTTAATATGACTAGCTGTTCTGTATTTATTTGCTGTATTATTAGGACAGTGTTTTAAATGTAAAGGTCAGTCTATGTTAATATGACTAGCTGTTCTGTATTTATTTGCTGTATTATTAGGACAGTGTTTTAAATGTAAAGGTCAGTCTATGTTAATATGACTAGCTGTTCTGTATTTATTTGCTGTATTATTAGGACAGTGTTTTAAATGTAAAGGTCAGTCTATGTTAATATGACTAGCTGTTCTGTATTTATTTGCTGTATTATTAGGACAGTGTTTTAAATGTAAAGGTCAGTCTATGTTAATATGACTAGCTGTTCTGTATTTATTTGCTGTATTATTAGGACAGTGTTTTAAATGTAAAGGTCAGTCTATGTTAATATGACTAGCTGTTCTGTATTTATTTGCTGTATTATTAGGACAGTGTTTTAAATGTAAAGGTCAGTCTATGTTAATATGACTAGCTGTTCTGTATTTATTTGCTGTATTATTAGGACAGTGTTTTAAATGTAAAGGTCAGTCTATGTTAATATGACTAGCTGTTCTGTATTTATTTGCTGTATTATTAGGACAGTGTTTTAAATGTAAAGGTCAGTCTATGTTAATATGACTAGCTGTTCTGTATTTATTTGCTGTATTATTAGGACAGTGTTTTAAATGTAAAGGTCAGTCTATGTTAATATGACTAGCTGTTCTGTATTTATTTGCTGTATTATTAGGACAGTGTTTTAAATGTAAAGGTCAGTCTATGTTAATATGACTAGCTGTTCTGTATTTATTTGCTGTATTATTAGGACAGTGTTTTAAATGTAAAGGTCAGTCTATGTTAATATGACTAGCTGTTCTGTATTTATTTGCTGTATTATTAGGACAGTGTTTTAAATGTAAAGGTCAGTCTATGTTAATATGACTAGCTGTTCTGTATTTATTTGCTGTATTATTAGGACAGTGTTTTAAATGTAAAGGTCAGTCTATGTTAATATGACTAGCTGTTCTGTATTTATTTGCTGTATTATTAGGACAGTGTTTTAAATGTAAAGGTCAGTCTATGTTAATATGACTAGCTGTTCTGTATTTATTTGCTGTATTATTAGGACAGTGTTTTAAATGTAAAGGTCAGTCTATGTTAATATGACTAGCTGTTCTGTATTTATTTGCTGTATTATTAGGACAGTGTTTTTAAATGTAAAGGTCAGTCTATGTTAATATGACTAGCTGTTCTGTATTTATTTGCTGTATTATTAGGACAGTGTTTTAAATGTAAAGGTCAGTCTATGTTAATATGACTAGCTGTTCTGTATTTATTTGCTGTATTATTAGGACAGTGTTTTAAATGTAAAGGTCAGTCTATGTTAATATGACTAGCTGTTCTGTATTTATTTGCTGTATTATTAGGACAGTGTTTTAAATGTAAAGGTCAGTCTATGTTAATATGACTAGCTGTTCTGTATTTATTTGCTGTATTATTAGGACAGTGTTTTAAATGTAAAGGTCAGTCTATGTTAATATGACTAGCTGTTCTGTATTTATTTGCTGTATTATTAGGACAGTGTTTTAAATGTAAAGGTCAGTCTATGTTAATATGACTAGCTGTTCTGTATTTATTTGCTGTATTATTAGGACAGTGTTTTAAATGTAAAGGTCAGTCTATGTTAATATGACTAGCTGTTCTGTATTTATTTGCTGTATTATTAGGACAGTGTTTTAAATGTAAAGGTCAGTCTATGTTAATATGACTAGCTGTTCTGTATTTATTTGCTGTATTATTAGGACAGTGTTTTAAATGTAAAGGTCAGTCTATGTTAATATGACTAGCTGTTCTGTATTTATTTGCTGTATTATTAGGACAGTGTTTTAAATGTAAAGGTCAGTCTATGTTAATATGACTAGCTGTTCTGTATTTATTTGCTGTATTATTAGGACAGTGTTTTAAATGTAAAGGTCAGTCTATGTTAATATGACTAGCTGTTCTGTATTTATTTGCTGTATTATTAGGACAGTGTTTTAAATGTAAAGGTCAGTCTATGTTAATATGACTAGCTGTTCTGTATTTATTTGCTGTGCTACCTCTTGTGTTGTTACATTCTGAAGGTTCAGAATGTTACGGCAGCAGAAGTGTGTGGCTGTCAAACTACACTTCTGGCTAAACATTCTAAGCAACACAAAAATACATTACCATTGTCCAGTGGTCTCCATCACTGTCCACTTTTCATTACAAGCATCAGTACTGCACATGATTTGTGGCTACCTTTGGTAGTCTGGCAGGAACAGGATGTATGTGAATGCAACTGATTATTGGTTCAGTGGTCCAGTGATTAGTATTACAATTTCACATCTCATGGCTTTGGTTGAGGTATAAACTTTGGCTTCCTCTTTATGGAGTCTCCTTGTCCATTGTATCTGTGTGTATTTATTCATGTGCTCTGGATTACCTCATCACCCCAAATGTATGATGCATATGAATTGGCATTCTTCAAATTCGACTGTAGGTAAGCTGGTAACATGTGTGTGTATTTGTGCATTTTGTGATAAATTTGGCTTATTAGCGGAAGGGTCAGTGTGTGTGTGTGTGTGTGTGTGTGTGTGTGTGCGTGCGACTGTTATAATGGGAGAAACTGCTAGCACAGCTATCTGGAATGTTGTAAATGATATATGTCATTTGTGAATATCAACATGAATCTTATAAGATGCTTGTGTTACAAATGTATTAGAACTTTATGTCATGTGTATATCAAACTAGGTTTGTACAGGCAGTACCACATAAAATCCAAACAAACATTTTAATGTCTTTATTTGTTATGTGGAGTACAGTGGCACAACAGGCAGCATTCTTGCTTTTCATGCTGAAGGCTATGGGTTCTATTCCCACAACAGGCAGATCACTGTAGTGCAGCATAAGGGGAGTGCTTTACTGAGTGTGCTGTCCTTCATGTGAGATGTTAAACTGAAGCCCCATCTGCCTGAGTTTATGGTAGCTCAGGTGGATATAAATGATTGCACTGCACCTCTAAAAAGGAATAGATGAAGTTCTCCGATATCCAGGCAAAATTTCCCCTATTAGTATAAATACCACCTCAGGTCTCCCCTAAAAAGATACTGCTAGCCTAAAGGGACTAACCTGGCCTACAAAGGATAAATAAAATAAGATGTGCACCTGTTACAGTCTATCTGATGACTATTTTGTTTCTCTGTTAGAAGTTCATATTTTTCTTTCTTGTATCTGTAATGCCAACTACTGCCTCCAGAGGTCACACCGAGTCAGTAGGGGATGTAGAAGTAGAAATGAATATCTGAAATATTACTGCTGGGATAGCTTGCAGAATGATGACATTTTTTGTCATCTGACACTATCCTAGGTAAAACCCCCACTGCTGAAATCTAGTAGTATTTAGCATCCACCTGTGAAAATATATAGACCTCAGATCTTTTGGCAAATGGTGGAAGACGTAAAATAATTTACATTTCTTCACATTTAAAGAAAATACAGTAAACGTCTCTAGTATATACATTATGTCTCCTGCTGCACTGAAACTGAAAGATAACATCTTTTAATTGCGAGGCCATAAAGTAATTTAATTTCAGCTATTTTTTTCTAAAGTTAACCTCCTGTGTACCAGTTGCCACTGTTAAAATATACACATCTAAACAGTTACAATAGTGCAGGTACATTTCTGTACTATTCCAGAAGGCTACACTGTGGTTACATCTTTAAGCTCTGTACTTTACACACTCTTTTCAGCATGTTTTTAAAAACTTAGCTTGATATACACATAACATACAGTTTTAATAAGGTTTTACCACAAGCATCTTACGAGAAGCATGTTGACATTCACAAATGACACACAACCATTTACAAAATTCCAGACAGCTGCACTGGCAGTATCTCTCTTTGTCATATCTATATAAATCATGTTGATAATCACAAATGACATATAACTACAAAATTCCAGATAGCTGGGCTGGCAGTATCTCCTTTCGTGACACAGTGTATATATATACATATATATATATATATATATATATATACAATAGAAATATTAACCACTGAAAGCTTTAAAAAATCTTTTGTCTGCAACTTTGAGAAAGTGGGTATTTCCAAATGAGCATAAAGATGTAACAAATGTTGCTGTACTAGTAAAAAGACTGATAGAAGATGAAGCTGTGTTTAACACTATACATTTTAAACCTAAGAAAAAGCTGTAACAATTTCTGCTAACCAACAGAAAGTACAAACTGTAGACAAATTATCCTTTAAATGTGGAAAAATTGGTCACATAGCTTGACTTTACACAATTAATAAAAACATTGTTCCACCAGTAAAAAATATAACAAGTGAATACCATTCTACTAATAGCACTGAAGTTATATGGAATGCAATAAACTGACTGTAAGAGCAGCTGAGCTATATTTCTGTTATTCCTCTACGGCAAAAATTATTAAAAGTGCAATATCTTAATTGAAGGTAGGAAGCATCCAGGATTGCTAGACAAAGACAGTATGGCTACACTTATAAAAGAGCACTGTGTGCAAAAATAAAGCTCCTATTAAAAAAAATAGAAAAACTAGTAATCTGCTTTCATGGAGATGATAAACAGTAGAAATACAAACGGAGTTTAGAAAGTTAGTTCATTGTGTTGCTACACTGTCCAATTTATCACAAGATATGCAGAGAAGGAACAAAGTTTAAGAGGCAGGATTTGCATGAGCCATATAATGCTTAACTGACAATGACTGGATAGATTATAAGTGATAATCCTTTGATACGGTCTCCCACCCCCTACTTTTCCATAAACTCTCCACCTTAGGCATCTCTTCAACAACTCTAAACTGGTTCACAAACTATCTGAGAGACAGACAACAATCCACTAGATGGCAAAACACCTTCTCCCCATTCCTTAACTCTACTACAGGAGTCCCCCAAGGTTCCATATTAGGTCCCCTTTTATACAGTATTTTTATAAATGACTTCCATACCAACCTCAAACATGCATCTTTTCTACAATATGCAGATGATTTGACCATTATTTGCTCTGCTAAATCAAAAACAGAACTTCTGCAGATTTGCCAAAATGCCTTTACCACTACCAAAATTTGGATGGCTAATAATCATCTAGCTCTAAACCCAAATAAAACAAAAATGTTACTATTTACTCCCAAGAAAAATCTCTGTCAACAAGACAGACCTTAACCTCTATAGTACTGTTGGTCTGTGAATGAATGTTGGTCTCCCACACTAAATTACTAGGAGTTATCATCAATGAAAACCTGACATTTGACCTTCACATCCATAATATCATCAAAAAAACAAACTATAAGCTAGGCACCCTCTACCGACAAAAATACCATCTCAACTGCTCCACCAAACGTACCCTTGCCCTAACTTTTCTCTTATCTTTACTCATCTACAGTGTCACTCTCCTTACCAATATCCACTGCACCCTAAAAAACAAGCTTGAGACATGTTACAACAAAGTTGCCAAATTTGCAAACAATTCAAAATACTCTTCCCATCATTGCATTGCCTTAAAATCACTTAACTGGCTCGAACTTCGCCATCATCTTACCTACCTACAGCTAATCACAGCTCACAAAATTATTTACAAATCTTCAGACTACCCAGCTCTCTCTTCCATCCTCACCCACTACCATCCAAACAGGCCACTTAGATCTGAAAATCAACTACTACTGCAAGTAGACAAACCTAAACTTCCTGTGGGTAACATGGAACTCTTTACCATTAGCTATCAGAACCTCCAGTAAAATCACACCCTTCAAAAAAGGATTGCAACTATATCTCTCTTCCCTTTGGCAATGCACATGCCTCTGTTCTCATTCATCCATAATTTGAATGCCTACACTCTAAGTTTACACTTTATCCTACATCCCTCCCCATCTTTTCCACGCTACCCTCACTGTCCCTCTTCCTATCCCATTAATAACTAAACTCACAAAATACCTTGTATATATGGCTTAATTGTGTTCAATAACACAATTACTCTTCCAGTTTATACTTATACTAGTTGTTAAATTTCACCTATACTCATCTGTATATATTTGTTTGCTAACCTTTACAATTATTGCATATTACTAGTTTGCTTTGTGATTATTTGCTTCTATCTTGAAGTTGTTCTATATTTTTGTTTACTGCTTGCATGTTATGTGTTGTTATACTTTTGAGCTTTACTTCCCAGCCCTCCACTGAAAATGGGTTCTGTTGGTCCAGTGGACTTTCTGGGTAAACAAATGCCAATAAATGTATAATGTTTGCAACTATAGTTGTTTCAATGGTGTCTGTGATGTATAGTGGTGAAAACGCTGTTTGATTTTCATTTATATAACTATAAGATTGTCTATGACATACATGATAATTCAACAAAAATGTTTATTGAAAAAAAAGATATAACAGGGAAAGGACTTCTCCAATTTAAAGATTTGTGGAGGCAATGAGAAGAAGGTAATCCTTTTGACAGACCACCTTAACAATGTGGGGAGGGGGGGTCAGAAAGTGAGTAATCCTACAGCCTGCCCATTCTGTAAAACAGAGGAGGGTCAGCAACTACTAGGTTCCTGCATAAGAGTGCTGCATACAAAAAAAGTATAGTGTTAGAAATCATTAAATGTACATCTATCTAAGGATGCAAAGAAAGGAAGAACCTACACCTTTTTAAAGACAAGTCAATAAACACCTATGCCAGAGCAGTCTGTAACAGCAAAATAAGTAAAAGGAAGGGAGTTACTCTGTAAAATATTGCTATGTGGATGTGTTGCAAGCAGAGAGTAGGTGAGTCATTGCAGATTGAAAAGTGCTACATAACAGGGAGTAGAAATTACTAGCAGAACTAAAGAAAAGGAATCACTTACTAAAAGGGGTTTCTTCCAAGGTAAAAAAGGTAGAAAGTATAGGAAATATTCAGCTGAGCAGAGTTTTGAACACTCCATCTATACACAAGCCTCAGGAAACGGAGAATTATAAGCAGCAAATAATTGCTGAGAAGGATAATCTTAGCAATAAGAAAGACTACACTAATGTAATTAATGAGGAAGAAACAGTTCCTGATCTGAGTTCTGAGCCCACCTCTCTTTGTGCAAGACAGAAACCTCAAATAATGGAAGTCTCTTGGCAGGAGGTATTTTTAATTAGAAAAACAGTAAAATTAAAGACAAAGCCTCTGTAGAGTGAAACAATCCATGGAATACAAAAAAATTGAAAGGTTGTTGGTTATTACACTGAGGAAGAGCAATGGAGAGATGAAAAGAAGAAATGAGAGAACAGTATATACAAAGCGACAAGGTAATTTTGAACAGAGTTCTAATGATGCTCCTACTGAGCCAAAATACATGAACACCAAGCAGAAGAAAGAAGGTGCTATGTATCATAATCATGAACAGAGTCCTAATGATGTGTGTACTGAGCCAAAATACAAGATTACCAAGTAGAAGAAAGAGGGTGCTATGCATCAGGTTTGTAAAGGAAAGGGACAATAACAATTGAGAAAAGCAGAGATAGCAGCTCACACTAAAGAGTGCTGGTATGAGTTGCGATTCTTGAGAGAATATTTTCACACAGACTGCAGTGCTTGTGCGAGTAAAAGGAAAAAATACTTTCTATCTCATAACAAAATGACCTTAAGGAAACAGAGCTGGCTGTACTTTAAGTAAGCCAAATGCACTTGAAGGCACAATAGTAAGGATAACACCGTGAGCAGAGTCAGGGAAAATATTGCAGGTGTTGACAGAGAAGAAGCTGAACAAAATATCCCCACTTCTCATCCACACCTAGAGTTACATAACAATTCATTGCATGTAATAGACATGAATAGGGAGGATGAAGTGTGTTAGCTATTGGTTTGGTGGGGTTAGTGCATAGGTGCAGATCAGAATGGGACCTAGGAAAAGGACTAAAACATGGGTCATAGCAGAGTGTTACTGGCCTGGAAAAAGTGAAGGAAGAAAACTAAGAACTTCTATGCTGGCTGCCATGAATACCAGATGGCATCCCAGCACCCAGGCTTTAAAAATATATTGATTACAATGCCTATCACAAAAGTGCCATTCAAAAGTATTGCTATGGGCACTGTTGCACCGTTGGTGAAATCTGTCTTACTTATTCCATGATATGTAACAAAGTAGTCCAGTGCTGTTCTCCTGTGTATGGCTAATGCTAAATCTAATGCTATAGTTAAGGAGTTAGTCTTATTATTTTATACAGTATGGATACTAAAGAAAAACTCATTGACCAAGGGACTCCATTATGCACCAGCTGTGCTAATGATTTATTGTCTAGTAATTAAACATCTGAGTGCACCATCCCTGGCAAGATGAGTTAATGGAGCATTTAATAGAGCACTAAAATATATACTAAGAAAAGTTAATGCGGAAGATGATAAAGATTAGTACCAGTTGATAGCATGCCTCCTATTTCCATTGAGAATTACCACAAAACTCAGCAGGGCTCAGTTATTTTAACCTGTTATGCAGCAAACACTTTTATGGGCTGTAAGATGTTGCCAGGAAAACATGGGAAGAAGAGAAAATCTTATTTAAAAGTGTCACAGAACATTAGGCTAACTTGAAAGATAGTCTGAAAATGGTGATGTCATTTTATGGGAAGGCATGAAAAGATCCCAGACTAGACAGCAAGGGGTGTGAAATAGAAATGGTAGAACTAGGACATTTGATGCTGGCGATAGGGTTTGAGTTTTGTTTCCTCCACAGAAAACATGTTTTGACTAAATGGCAGGGTCTATTTCAGATATTGAAAAAAAATCTATGATGTAAACTGCATGATTAGATAGACTAGTAAAAGAAGTCCAAAACAAATATAGCATATCAATATTCAGAAGCCAGAAAAAGAAGTGCATACCTCCGAAGTTAGCTGGCAGAAAATAATGGCAGTGGTGAAGATAGAAAACTGTCCTACATACCTATATTGCAGGTAAATGACAAGCTATCTAATTCACAGAAACAAAAGATAAGGGAGTTTCTATTAACAAACAAGGAAAAGTTTTCTGAACTACCTGGCAGATCAAACCTGCTCCATTGTCCTATTGAGATCATTCCAGGAGAAAAAGTTAGCTTAATATAGGCACTGTGAAGTAACATCGGGTGGCACGGTGCCTGGACAATTTTTTTGGGCTATGCTTGTAAAGGCTCCAGGGCCATTAGGCTAGTACACACCTATGAACCTATAAAACCTTACAGGATACCAGAGTCACAGAAAAGGATTTGCAAGAGAAAGTAGAAAATAGCTTAAGAATGGGATAATAAAGGAGTCAAAAAGTGTAAGAAATAGATCCATAGTGGCGGCCAAATGTCTGATGGAATAACCAGGTTCTATAATGATTTTAGGAAGCTGAACACTATTTCTAAATTTACTAGTCACAAAATACATAGGGCAGATTAACTAACATAAAGATGAGGAAGACAAGATTCTTAAATACTTGAAACCTGAAAAAGGGATACTGCAAAATACCTGTAACAGCTAAAGCCAAGAAAAAGATAGCCCTTTCAACCGCAGAAGGCTTATTCTGGTACAATGTTCTTTCCTTTGGCTTACATAGTGCCACTGCAACTTTCCAAAGGTTAATTAACAGAGTCCTAAAGTTCCTTTTCAAATATGCTCGCCACTTAAATAATGTCATAATATATTATGAGGAATAGGACTTCCATCTGAGGTACAGGCTATGGTACACTTTTTGAGGTAAACTAGGTTGACAGTCAATGTCTTCAAAAGCAAGTTAAACATGGCAGTGGTAAAATATTTAGGATATGTAAAAGAAAGGGGACTTGTTAGGCCTCTGAAAGAAAAGCTAAAACAGTGGAAAACTGGACCATTTCAATCATTAAGAAGCAAATGAGGGTATTATTAAGTTAGCTGGGTACAACTACATTTTTTTATCCTATACTCTCTTATAGATTTGAAAAAAGAGAGAATGGCTCAAAGTCAAATAAACATTAGAATAAGATAATGCTTTTAAATGGTTAAAGGCGAAGTTATGTTTACAACCTATCTTAGGACTGCCAAATTTCTGTAAACCATTCACAATTTATAGTGATGCATCAGAATTAGGCTTAGGGTATGCATCCACAACATTTTGATGGCAAGCAATGCTATATATGCTTTTTAAGTTACAAGCAGAACAGAGGCCAAGTACTCTGCTATAGAGAATGAATACCTGACAATGAGATGGGTGCTTTCTTCATTAAAGTATTGTCTCTTCGGCAGGGAATTTACAACGGCCATTGACCATATGCCTCCTAGTGTTTACACAAGCAATGTGTTGAGATATGTCAGTTTTGTCTGTGGGTGCTTTCACTGCAGTCTTTCAAGTTTACTGTCCAACATTAGTTAGGTTCAACTACCTGAATGCAGATGGCCTGTTTGTTGCAGCCCATCTTTGAGCCTGAAACTAAGGGTTTCAGGTGGGGGTGGTGGTGAAAATAGCATAGTGTGGCATGTTTTGCCTTAAGTTATGTCAACATGATTTATTGTAAATAATTTTGCAAATTACTTACGTACAAGAAATGTTGTATCGTTCTTAAAAAATACTGGTATATCTCAATAGTAAACAGATAGGTTCCTTTAAACAGTGCCTATAACAAACAGCTTCCTGGTTAGTTTAATCTCAAAAGGAGGAAAGTGATGGCTCAGGAAATAAGAGAAGCTGGCATCTCATTCCAGGGGAGTTTTGTGTGATAAATATGATTCTGAGAAGTGTGCTATGTAAGAGAAGGAAGCCAGAAGGAACCTAAAACAATCTGGAGATATCCTGCCTAGAATTTATTTAGGGATGAAGACCAAACTTGTATGAGACACTGCAAGACGGTTGCTAACTCAAGCCATATTCATTGCCTTTTCAAATCCCTCTTGTAACAAAGCAATAAACAGTACCTTATTTATTAAGTAATCCGAGGGACACTGGGGTTTTTTAGCCTTCTCTCTCTGCCCTACACTGAAATAAATGCCCTCTCATAATAGGCAGCTTTTTATTGTGCCTGCAGTGCTCACACCTGTTCAGGCCTTCTCCATCTCTTCAGAACTCACATACAATGCACCCTTCTCTCTCCTTCTCTTCAGTTCACAGGCCTTTAGCACTTTTTCTGCTTCTTTGTTACTTTTTTATGTGAGGATTGCTTCCAAACTGCCTTCATCCTCCAAACAGAATCCCATGGAAATATTTCTTCCAAATGCTCTCTAAACCCAGAGAACAAATATTTAACTTCCTCAAACCTCAGGTTGTGGCCATGTTATGTATGTTTAGACAGCTGTTTGTCATTAGTTGTCATGGAGAATTGCCTGTCTGGTTTGACTGCCTGTTCTGCATTTCTCTCCCAGGAAATAATCATTATATGAGGTTGTGAAGTTATGTAACAAAATGCTGTGCATATATACAGAAACAGACATTATCCTATGTAAGGACATACTGTATGTATAATACTGTAATGCCTAATTGTATATATGCAAAAGAAGATTATGTACATGCTGGTATAGCTCAAGAATATTCAGAAAAACTGGCTGGCGTTTTCTCATCCTGGTGTGTGACATTCTGTGCTGTGTTTTTAGAGACCTGTTTTACACTTCATTTTCTGGAATAAAAAATGATTTATTTGGATTAGTCTCTGATGGTTGAAGTGCTCCTCTTTGCTGCCTTACTCCAGGGATAATAACACACAAGGAAACTCAAACATTTCCGCTTCGTTACAGCAGGTGACAGCTTCCTCTGAGTTTGCATGACAACTCAATTCAGAGCAGGCCCTCCTACAGGACAACACCAGGGGGCAAGCATTTTATTGTAGGCGGCCTGGAAATGAAATTGAGCAGCAGCAGGGATCTCTAGGCACAGCGATTATGTATTGTAAGCATTGCCCAACAGCCAAGGTCACTAACTAGTAACTACAGGGTGCTAATGTCAATGTTGCAAATATTTTTTTTCCAAGGATGAAAGATGACATACCATTCTATTCAGTGAGGTATTATTGTTTCAAGTATATTATATTTTCAAAAAAAGAAAAAGTAAACAGAGAAAAAGAGACAGGAAAGTGTTATATCTACATTTTGCTTCTGATATGGGCTGTGCTTTAAAGCACCAGTAAGCAAAATCAAAGTAAACAGCATGGTATAAAACTTATTTACACTCAAATGTTTCTGCTAAGATTTTCAGGTGCATCTTATCTGCTCAACTCTCATTCGGTCAAACCCTGAATTTGAGAACCCAGCTTCCTATTGCCAGGGTAGTAATTAGCACCCTTCTGAGCTATGTTTAGTGATAATGCTCTCAAAAGGGGCAGTGTCGGGCCAGAATAATAAGCACAGACTGAGAAGAACAAAGCACTGCAAGACATTTAAGCATCTTTTCTTCTGCATAGGAGTCCTGATGTGCAGTGATTTGCTGATCCTTGCAAATATGCTGCATGCTAATAATGTGCGCAAAAACTACTTCCACCAAGCTTCTATCTTATGACAGAAAAGTAGTGAATTGCATGTTTTTCCACCTCTTTGCTGTTCCACAAAGAAAATATTTACTATGTATTTACCCCTTGAACCTTTGGATATCTCCCATTTCAGCTTTGCCTCAGTCCTGACCCCTAGTACCAACTGCCTGCTGTGTTGCTGTTTAGGCTATAAAATAACAATATGCAGACACAACGCAGTCAGTCTTATATTTGCTGGAGTCCAAATAATATTAGGGTCTGTATCATTTCATTGAAAACTCATTTCATTGAAGCTTAATTCATTGACACATATTCACTGAAAGCTCACTTCACTGAAAACCCAATTCACTGAATGCTCACTTCACTGAAAACCCATTTCACTGAAAATCATTTCGTTGAAAGGTAAATATGGCCTTTTCCCCACTGTTGTGTGATCCTGGACTTAGTATATAAAGTAAGGGGGTGTGGGGGGCCGCCCACATATTGTAAATATTTTAAAGCATATAGAGGGATACTTACAAGTATAATGAATAAATTCTTCCAGAAGACAACATATAACCAATTTATGTGGGGGGCTTTGCCCACCACACCCCCCCTTACTTTATATACTAACTCCAGGATTGCACAACAGTGGGGAATAGGCCATATATAACTTTCAACAAAATGAGTTTCAGTGAAATGGGTTTTCAGTGAAGTGAGCTTTCAGTGAATTGGGTTTTCAGTGAAGTGAGCTTTCAGTGAATATGTGTCAATGAATTAAGCTTCAATGAAATGAGTTTTCAATTATATGATACTCTAAATTGCTGTGCATAGCTTCAGTGATACAATCATGTGAAAAAAATAGTTTCAAAACATTGGATAACTGTTGTGCCTTTTGCTAATCAAAATCATCTGCAGTTTAACGTTTCCTGTAGTCAGAAATATTTGGATATCCAGTACTAGCCTGCCTAATTGCATATTACTGCTACATTATATGTTTATAGACAATGTAGTAAAGGCTATTATACTTGCCAGAAAAAGGCAGATGATGTTTCATGCTATGGTATCAACAGACAGACAGACAACAACAGAGCATTTGTAGGATGATGCATAATATATAGTATATGATGTCAAATTTGCAGTAACGCTACATAGGAGTCTCATTTGTTTCTGTATCCAGGTATTATAAACAGCAGCAAGATGCAAATGTAACTATTATTTTTCCCTTCTGAGATCTATCTACCTGTTCACTTGATAATCTGAATACATGGAATGCTCCTACAACAATACTTTCAGCCATAATGTGGGCCAAAAGGCAGCCCGAGCAAAAAATATTCAGGCATACAATTCAGGCTATACAAAGCATACATAAAAATGTAATTAAATTTAGATTAAAATGTACTGTATAGCAATATTCTTTTCAGTTTTAAAACTGGGCAAGGTCAGAAAAAGAACAACACAAAATAAGAAAACCATAGGCAGCAGCAAAGACTGCCTCCACTATCAGGGACACTACTGAAATTCAGATAGCCAGAGTCACTATTGAGTGGAACAACTCTCTTGCTATGCCTGAAACCATGACTTGGACTTTCATAATTCGACAGCTTGACATCTTGGTTAGTATTATGGCATCATACATTGCATATAGAATTGCTGCAGATACTTCTACATTATCAAAACAGACTACCAACAGAAACCATGTTTTACGTACTATTATCCACATTCTAACTTGGACACTGAAATCCTCATGCACACCAGTTCAATATTGCAAGACTGCTGCTACTAATTTATTTCTTGTAGTATCTGAATTTTGATCATGCCCTCCAGTTTCAACAACAGTGTTTGATTTCGTAAATGTCTAATTATGTTAATGTGTAGTTAATGCTTTTTTATAAAAAAAAAAAAAAAAACTTTTATAGCAATGGTAGGAGAACAGTGACCAAATGTTTGCAGTATTTGAACAAGACTGCATTGCAAATCACATTTGTTAAAACTCATAATACAAACTATTAAAAAATCAGGCCAAGCACATTAATAGTTGCTGAAAAGGTGTTCTCTACAATTGTTTTGGCCTCTTTGAACAATTTGTCCTGACAGATTAGCAGAACAAATATCTTGACTGTCATTGAAAAGAAATTAAAAGCCTTACTACCTAAATAAACTCGAATGTAACTGCTTTAGGGGCATGGGTTAACACTAAATCTAACATCATTTATAAATAACTATTACAAAATAGCAGACAATCAAAATTGTATTCTGCTGATCTACGTTATCAATGTACATGTGAGAAAAACATATACATTTTATAGGTACAATACATATGTATATGTGCCCAGGAGCAGAACCTAGATGGCCAACTGATAGCAGCATCTTTTTAGAGCTCCATAAAGCAATAATAGAAAACAGGAAAAAATAAATAATTTCATCAAACAGAATCAGCAAATCTTTATCAAGGAACTTCAAAACTACAACCTTATCAAATTTCAAGAAATTTTTTTGAGTTTTTCCTGTCAAAAGATATTGGAGATCTTTACAACTGTATGGAAATGGCCAGCTCAAAGAACTCTCACACAGAAACTACTATGAACAAGGCGATCCAAATGATATCTACCACACTACATGAACCGTCCTTGAAAATGGACAGATTTACAGATAATTTGGAAATCCTCAAGGAAAATTGTCAAACAAACTGCCGTCCTAAAGGAAATATTACAGCAACAACAAAATAAAATCCTTGACATGGAGACTTCAATGAATGACATAGATGGGAGACTCAAGGAAGAGGAAAATCAGACTGAATTCTTATTATATCAAATAACTGGCTAATCGATAAAATGGATGATCTGGTGAATAGGGAAAGGAGAACAAACATAAGAATCTATGGTCTTCCAGACAAAAAAACGAAGGAGAGGACATCATTACCTTTTTGAACTCCTGGTTACCTGAAGTACTTGATTTAAATGAGGGACTATCAAATGGAACAGAGAAAGCTCACACAGCCATATGAAAACCTCTTCCCACTTCACCTAAAGTACCTCCAAGATCAATTGTGGTAAAATTCCTGTCTTTCCTGGATAAAGAACTTATACTAAAATCAGCCTGGAGGAAAAGTCCCATAACATATAAACAAAGTAAGATTAGATATGACAATGACTATTCTGCAAGAGTACTAGAACTAAAAAAAAAACATCGCCATTGGTGAAACTCCTCAAACAAAATAAAATAAAAGCGCAAATGGTCTACCCTGCTAAAATCAGAATTTTCTATTCAAATGACATGATAACCTTCAATAACTTTGAAGAAGCATCTTCTTTTATCAAAAATAATAACATTACAATTCCTGAAGAAATGGACTGGTCTACAGCAACCAATTTGAAAAGCTCCCCAGAGAAAAACACTTGGTCAAATATGTAAGGAAAAAGAAACAAAGAACTGATCTTAAAACCATACAAACTTTCAAATCTCTCAAAGATTCAACAAAGGTATATACTTCTGGATCTTACAACAAAAAGTATCTATTTTATCTTACTCCATTGTCCATAATATATTGTGATATTCTTGCATTCCATTGATGTATATACAAGATTACTTAACACAAGCTTGGTTTCTACATCTGTTAATGAAAGGTGCTTTTGAAATCAAAATGGAAACTAGAAATATAACTGAACATTAGTTCTATAACAAATAGAAAATAGAAAGCTTAAATGACACTGCAGTTTACTTAGTAATAAATGAATGGTACACAAAAATGACTGCATCTCCATAAACGTTTTTATTAACCAGTATACTGGCTAACACACTTGCTTGCAGGGTGACAGTAATAAGAAATTATTTAAACATAAATGGCTTTGTTGGGTTTTTGTCTTTAACATAACAACTTCATTTATAATAGTTAGAAACAATGGCCTCCATACTTTAAAATATAAAGAAACAGTTTGTGTGTCAGTTTAAATAGATTTCCTTTGCAGCACATTGACAAATTTCTGTCTGAAACATTCTCATGCATTTAAAAACATCTCTTTAAAAAAAAAAACTTTTAACTTGAACATCTTTCACATACTTGACTTCAAAGTACTTTACTTAGAACATGCTGCCTAGTGGATAATGTGAGGTCTACTTGGTGAAATAAAAGGGGGAAAAAGGAGAAAAAAAAAAGAAAAGAAACTAAACAAAACAGTTTTAGTTTTAACTAAATGCTGGCTGCTTACATTGCATCTTCCCTAAATACTCCATTGAGTCACAAACATCAGGGGCTGCGAATTACGATGTGGTCCTTATTTTCTGATTATCTGCACTTCCCTGGTTAGGATATATTGGAAACTAGATTGTATTGTTATATAAGTAGTTAGAAAAATACCTGAAGACATGGGAAAGTGTACTAACGCATTTACACACTTGTTCCTTCCTAATAGTACTTCCTTGTTAGATGAGAAGAATTTAAGGTAGTATCTGTCGGTAATAGAAGTACATACTTAGACGTATACAAATAATGGCAATAATGAATCATAAATCTAGCCTCGGAAGCTAGTATTTTTTTTTTTTAAGAATATCTTACCATTACTGGGCATCCCCATAAATGGAAAATGTGAACGGATAACTTAAATAACACTCCTTTAATTTATTCTCCTGCACCTTATAAGCTGTAATGTGGGCATTTTGTTTGTAAGACCAAAAAAAGATAAAGAATCTGTAGAGCTGTAGAAGATAAAATTTGAATAGATTGTTCTTTGTAATACTGTTTATGTATTAAACATACAAAAGTAATGTAGCATAAACAAACATAAGACTTTTTCTTCCCCACAGAAACAGACTAAATAAATATTATTAGGACAAGGCAAAATACCAGATCACTCAAATTCTGTACATTAGTATCCTCGCAACAGATGAGACTTGTCCATATGTGTATGCAGCTTTCTACAGATTTAATGTTCAAGTTTGAACAGGTAGGAGGAAACTGAAGTTCAGTAATAACATAATCCCTTCTATATGACATATATGGAAATGGAGGCTAATACATTTTTCTTTGTTATTAAAAGGAATTTTATGGTGTATCTATTAAATAAAGAGGGAGGGGAGAGAGATTATATAACTTAATGCTATATCTCCAGTATTTTTATAAAACAGATTTATTTGATCCATGTGGGGCATAAATGTATATAAAAATCATATAAACATAACAAACAAGAATGAACGTCTGTACACTGATAGATAACATACTGACGTGATAGACTCTATTGCTTAATGTCTATGAAGTTCGACTGGATAACTGGTTATGTCCATAATTAGAACAATAGATCAAGAAGTAACCCAAACAACATTCAGAAGAAATGAATATATGCATAAGGCTACCATTTCTTGTATATGCTTACACTAGTTAAAAGAAAGCATACAAAGAATACAGAAAGTTTTCTTGAAAATGTTTAGCACACTGTTGGTTAATTGTAGTCAATATAAGAAATTTAAAGATTTAAAAGGGAAGTGAATCTCTCTTACAGTTTATAAACTAACAAATTTCTGATATATTGTACTGAACGATATTGTCTGAACAATGTCCTATTGCAGATGTTTGTTTTTTTTTAAAAACTAAGATACATGATCGAAGTTATGCTAGGCACGTTGAAGCTGGTAAAAACTCTGAGGAACCTGGGGTGTTCGTGATATGGAGTCTTTCACGAATATCAATGTATACTTATAAAAATGAACTTTATCCTAACCACAGACTGTTAAAAGAAAACTCTTTCATTAAAACTATTACTGAAT